>NC_073262.2:113957045-114260075 GCF_029289425.2 Pan paniscus | reverse complement strand
GGGTGCAATGACCAAAAGCCTCTGTGAAAGGAGGGTTTGTTTGTCTTTTTGCCAAGTCCCCTGTGGAGGCAGAAACAGTCTCACCCTCTCATTTTTTCCTTGGGTTACTTCCAATCTACTATGGATCCAGAAATTAGAAAACTTGGATGTTCTTGTTTTGCCAAATTAAATGCTAATGAAGACCTGTGTTTCTTCATGTTCTCTTTATTGATCTTTCAGTACATGTTTGCTTGAGGTGTATAAGTTCAGGAAACATTTACTACTGTTGAATTTTATCACAGCTTGAAAATGGATGACACATAATATCCTGTCTATTACAGCACATATAATTCCACAATTCAGAGACAGCATCCTTGAGGAAGCTCTACAAGCTTCTACTTAATGTTACTTACAAATGTGTGAGGCACTTCCTCCCACCCCTGTCCCCCTCCAGTGTAAGCATTCAGAAAAGTCTGATACACATAAAGGCTAGTCAATGACCAGAAGAGTAGGATGATGAAGCAGATGTAATAGAAGCACCAGAGATAGTAAGTGTTAACAAGAAAGGAAAGGGCCATTGACTTCATTTATGTTTTTAAAAATGCAAATATCTTGAGATGATGCATTTGACAGTTAAAATGCAAGAAAAAAGAAAAGTGAAAAATTTGGACATAGTCACTTTTCATACTAACTTTTCAGTTAGTATCTTCCTTGCCTACAAGTAAAAAAAGTAATGGCTTCACCCAATAGTTTTAGGTGTTATTCTATTTCATAACAGTAGTCTAGAAATGGCATAGCTGTTGCCATGGGTTTCATGGATCAGTAACAACAGGACCAGAACGTATATCATTTTATTATCTTTCTGTTTTGATAGTACACTGAGTGCCACAGCACTAAGCATTAGATCCAAGGACAGAAGTAGAGGGATAGGCTTTATCAGCTCTACCTGTTCTTTTCCAGAATTCCCTGTGGTCAACCTTTGCTTTCATTTCATTGGCAAGAATTTTGTTGTATGTTTACACCAAGATGCAGAGAGACTGAGGAAGTTGTTACTTAACGTTTTAAAAATCACTAGTGTGTTAGGGGTAAGGGAGTAGGAACAACTGTTGCTTTAGTCAGCCTGGGACTTGGACACAGTGTGGTGAGGGTGAGGGATAAACTAAACTAAAACCAGCAAAGAAAAATAACAACTTGTCTCAGGATTAGTTTCACTGCTTTTAGGAGAAAAGATTATTTTACCAATTACTACGAAATCTGGAATAAGCAAATGTTAAACACGTATCAGCTTCATTTCAGAGAAGCCTTACATAAATAACTCTTCTCATTTTCTTTCCATTAAAGATATTTTAGAATTATGCTTTTGTTAAGTTTAAAAACATATAGGGAGCTCTGAGATTGTTGTTGGATATATGTGCTTTCAAGGGTTGATTTAAGATAAAAAGTTTGTAAGTATTTATGGAAGTAAACTTTCATCCAGTTATTTCTTCATGTAACAGCTATTTAGTACTTCTTTTCATGAGACAATAAACTAGGCTCTAAAACATATGAAAGTGTTTGTGACAAAATTCCAGCACTTAAAGGACTTATGTTTGAGCTTATAAAAATAGAAATTCTTTTATTTTACCTTTAATCTCTGAATATGCTTGCTTATCATTACATAAATAAAGAGATGGATGGTACATCCTATCTAGGGCATAAGTAGGAAAGTAAAGAAATCCAATGATTGAGTCCTGAGGCTTTCCTATATTTAGAGGTCAGGGTAACACGGAGCAAATAGCAGAAAATGAGTGAAAAGGACTGACCAGACAGGGAAGAAACTAGGGAAAGGATGGCTGTCAAGGGAGGACAGTGTTTCAAGAAAAGGGAACTGATCATTTATATGAAAATCTACCACCAGGTTGATTAAGATTAGCTCTAAGAAATTTCTGTTTGATTTGGCAGCAAGAAAACCATTGATGACCTTGATAAGAACTGATTTAGTGAAGAGACAGAGACTAAAAATGTGATGAGAGTTAATTCAAGAATTAAAAGAATGGAAATAAAATGATCAGTTTTAGACAAACTGTTTAAGAGATAAATGCAAAGAAAATATTCTGCTTTTTCCAAAATTGTTCCAAATACTAAAGAGTCACATCAAGTGGAAGAATTGCATTTTTAAGAACTCATTATTACTTAAAATATCCCACTTAACTATTTCATTCACTTTATAATAATTATTGATAAACTTCTTAGACAATGCTATTAGAGTGATAAAACAAACAAAAAAAAATTAGAAATGATGGTCCTAACCTCATGAGGCTTATAATTTACTTTGAAATAGAAAAGAATCCAAGAAAGCATAATTATAAATACCTAAATCAAGTTTGGTCTAGTAGTGTCTAAGACACATAAGTACTAAAAACAAATATTCTTGAAACCATGATAGCAAAATGGAATGAATCGAGGTCAGTCACAGAGATGACAATAAAATTGAAGCCACTTATTAGTACTTACAGCTTTGCATCTGGAACATAAGGTTTCTTCTATAAAAACTACCAAATTATAAAAGAATATGAAGGGGCCTCTTTCGGAGTATCTATGTTTAATTGTCTTTTTCAATTAAATAATTTTCTTTAAGCTTTAATATTTAATGTCAAACTTTAAATTCTCCAAATGGGGGATGGCATTAAGGCACAAGAATTAGCAATGAGATCTGTGTAGCCTTACTAAGGCATCTGGCTCTAGCATGTGTTACCCAAGGCAAATAGCACTATGAACAGGTTTTTTAAATGTATTAAATATTTTTAAGGTTTGTTCCTCTTGCAAATGATAATCTCAAAAGGTCGGTAAAAAGATAAGAACAAAAACAGATTGGAACAGTAGAATTTATCTTGATGAGATAAGTGAAACCGCATAAAATGATATAGTCTATCAGCAAAACAAAAGGGACAGGGAGAGGAAGTAGAAAAGAAATAAAGCCCCTTTAGCCACATTTTTCTTCCTTTGCATTTTGAATGTTCCTAGAGAATAAATAAAGTACTAGATAAACTTAAAGGGAATGGAATGGAATGTTGTCTGTGACTCGCTTTAATTAAAAATGTGAAGCTATTAATAAAATCAACACAGGTATGGGTCTTGAAATTACAAGAATAACAAATATGTACAGAAATTGTAAACGTTGAATGAAATGATATAGATTTTGGATACCCTTTAGCACTTCAAATCCGTAGATCAAAAAGAACTAAAAACTTCTCCCTTCTAATTGTCTGTCTCCTGATTTCTGCACGTCCCTATAAGGCATCATCGGCCTTATTATATTCCCATAGGCATGGGAGTCTAGTCACTTTTGATGCCTGCTTTTTCTCCACTGTTGAGGTTATACTTTTTAGCAGTTTTGCTGCTGTTAATACATTTTCTCACCATATCTCCTTTTAAACTTTCCTAATCTGTCTTTCACTATTACTCATGAGGACTCTTAAAACAGTCAGCTAAACTAATTTTCTTGCATATCTTTTCTTTTTCCTGCGTATCTATCTTACAACTTTCTGCCAGAATAATTTTCCTAATATACCCCCATAATTATATTTTAATGAAAAAACGATTTAGAGAAAAATATACTAAGAGTCTAGGCTTGACTATCCAGTTAGAATGCTTCGGACCTTGGACAAGTTGTATAACCTACTTCAGATTCACCATACATCAATAATCAATTATATGGGAAGAGTTATTTGACATAACACATATAAAATATCTAGGAAAAGGAGCTTTGTTCATTAATCCTGCAAGAAATGTCCAGTGACTCTAGATAGATGTCCAAAAATCCTGGTATTTTTCCCACAACTGTATTCACTTCTTAAAGTCTTTTCCCATCTCACTTCATCCAAATCTTCAGTAGGCTGCAAGGCTACCAACTCCCCGATGAACACTTGTAGGTCTTCTCAGCAGGAAAAAGGGCTACCAGCAGGCCAATGTAAGTAGAAAATACATCATCTGAATAAAGAGTAGTGATACTTCCCAAGAAAGACACTTCCTTAATCCCTCTTTGTTAGCATTTTATTTTTTAAAAAATCTTCTTTCAGTCTAAAACAAGGATTGGGGAATCTAAAGTATAGTTAAAAAAAAAATCAAAAATGCTTTATATACAGAATTGACTATCAAGGAAACAAACAAACAAACCAGGCTATTACTTTAAAAATGTTTTCAAGGCTAGACTTGGTGGCTCACAGCTGTAATCCCAGCACTTTGGAAGGCTGAGGCAGGCAGATCACCTGAGGTCAGGAGTTCGAGACCAGCCTGGCCAACATGGTGAAACCCTGTCTCTACTAAAAATACAAACATTAGCTGGGCGTGGTGGGGGTGGTGCCTGTAATCTCAGCTATTCAGGAGGCTAAGGCAGGAGAGTCGCTTGAACTCCGGAGGTGGAGGTTGCAGTGAGCCAAGATGGCGCCACTGTACTCCTGCCTGGGGAACAGAGTAAGACTCCTTCTCAAAAAAAAAGTTTGCAAACCCTCTGAAAATGAGATTGCTCTGTATCTGTCTTATGTAGTTGTGTACAATAAGCATGACAGAATTGTGTATGCTTAATGTTTCAATAGATAAAGTAGGTGCAATTTATACATAGAATATATTCTCTGTCAGCAACTAATTATCTGAAATTATAGTGCATAGAATGAATGGAGATTTTAAGGCAAAGAAAACTTTGTAAATATGGGAACAAGAATGGTGCCAGCCATGATTTATCCCTCTCCCACTTTTCTTCACAGAGCAGTGTTTATGTAATACTTTCTGCTCTATTATGAAACTTAAATTCCTTAGCATGCTGAACAATTTTGGTACCTAATGTAGCTGAAGTTGTAAGAACTGAATCCTCGATCTTTAAATCTTTTGCTCTGTTGCTTCATATTACCTTGTCCATATAATGAATAAGTAATAGGACATAGTGATACTTAATGGTTAATTTGTTTTGTAATTAAATATTTACAATATTCTGTTTGTGTCACAAAACATATCCTTATATATATTCTATCTAGATAATAGTATATAAACAATAATAAAGTTACTGTATTAGTATGGTATATAGATATATGATATTGTATAATAGGTATAAACTGTGGAAAAATTAATAAAAGCACCAAAACTTCATCTGACCTCTTAAAAACCCTGTTAAAAGGAAAGTTCTTCCTGGCGTAATTCGTTTTCAACAGTTTAGTTGTAGAAAATCCTGGGTGTAGAAATTCCTAGATAGATTATATATATTCTGAGGATGGTGTCCTTAACATGAGAATGTTTGCCAGAAAGTCAAGTGTATAAGTTTATGTACTTCCCCAAAATTTGATAAAACAAACAAAAGCCCATAGATATGTGTAAATGTTGCCTGTAAAGAGAAGGAAGATTTGCTCTGAAACTACTTGAAATTTTTTCTCAGAAGCTGATCTAGATATAAAAGGATCAGGTTATATTTACATATTCATTTAATGGCAATATCTCTACTGAAGTACTTTTGCAACACTGTGTTATTGAATGAAATGTTGCATTCACATATTGAAAAAAGATTGATTTTAACACATAAAGGCAAGTCACAAAACATTCAAATTTGCTTAGGAAGGGGGACAGTACGTTCTGATTCATTTGCTTCAGCACTTACAGTTTTGGTCATATTTGAAATGTAATAAAGGAATCTTGAGCCTTAATCAAAGGACAGAGACCTATTGTAATACCCCAGGTCTCATCAACCAAAAACTGTAAGATCACTTTCATTTGCTCAAAAAGAAAAGATGTGTCATGTTTATAAAGCAGGTTGAATTCTGGGTCAGAATAAGCACTACTTGTAGGAGAAAAAGAACTCCCTTAATGTAGCTCTCCTTGCCCTAGGCAGTAACCCTTAAAATGTCTTCTGGGGAATTTCAATGTTTCCTGGTGTTTCAAGGTCTCTTGTTTCAAATCTGAACTGTTTTGGGGAAGGCTGAACAGAGTAGCAGTACAATAGGTACTGTCACTGTAATAATAGATACTGCTCGTCTTTACCTTTCTTAAAGGAAATCCTGTATAAGTTAAAAAAAAAAGAAAACCATTTTAACTGTTTTCTCACTTTGAAAACAAAATGAAGCTAAAAGAAGAAGAATGTCACTTATAAACTTTACACCCAAGGATATAAAGGATTTAATAAAAGTAAATCACAATGAATATAGCAATACAGATAAAATGATAGTCGAAAGAGAAGTAAAATATTAAGATATAACTAAATATAAAAGTTCTATGAAAACCCCTAAATAAATTTATGTGCATTTTGTATTCTCTACTATCAAGCATAGATATTGAAGCAAAACCTGAATAATGATATTTGTGTAAATATATCATCTTTAGAAAGAGAAAAAATACAATAGGTGAAAGTTTAATGGACTTGAGACTCCAATACATAAAATGTTGTTAGCATTACTATTTATGTTTGACATTATCCAGGCATCTTTTCTATTTTCTTGTATTTAATATGGAGTTTACAAGATATGTGTTACATGGTTGTTGTGAAACTATACGATGTATATAAAAATTAAATTCTAATTATAAAATATACAAGTATTGGAAATTATTAGAATGGAAAGTTCACGTTCATTGGAGCTAAATGATTTAAATTTAAAGGTAGTATATAGGATCAAAAAAGCCTTTGGTTTACCTCTGTGAAAGGGAATGATTTCTACGAAAATCTGACATTCTCATTTTTATTAGATTATTTCCCATTGAAAATAAGTGCATTGCTAGTGACACCCTGTGTGCTATAAAACCTGTGAGAATCTGATGGCTGTCAAATCTTGTGTTTCTCTTATGGAAACAGACCTTTTGCTATGTTTAAATTATATACATAATTAAGAAAATATTGAAAATGTTATTGTTTTCAAAGTTATATTCCTTGCCTCAGTTGGTAATTGTGAATGAATTATAAGAATTTGATTTTAATAGAGAGTCAATAGGTTTTTTGATCAACTACATTTTTCTTACAGCAAGAACACTTTACAAAACAGAATATACCCCTGAGCATACATTTGTCTCTGGGTCATGATAGACTCATGCTTTCATCTGTAGCCACTGTAAGATTTTCAGAAGAAAGATAGGATATAGGATGATGGCCAATGTTACCTAATTATATTTTTAAAATGAAATATAACTTTATAGAGAATTGTAACATTTGACCCTAGTTTATGAAATATCCATTTAAGTTACATATACATTCATAAAATGCAGTAATTAATTTACTTTCCCAGAAAGTAAAACTTGCTGAAAATAAAACTAAGACACTTTCGTGTGAATGTGTATATATGCACACACTTACACATACTCATGGGTTTTATAGCACAACAGAGTGTCATTAGCAATGCACCTATTTTTGATGGGAAATAATCTACTAAAAATGAAAATGTCAGATTTCATAGAATTATTCCCTTTCATAGAGGTAAACTGAAGTTTTTTCGATCCTATATACACATACACACATACCCCAACATACACATTTTAATATAGAGATATAGATAAATACTTATTAACTCTGGGTATCCTAAATTCCTTTAGATTGGGCTAAATGTAGGATAAACATTTGATTTATTGCTCACATAGAGGCACTTTGGAGAGTAAAAGTGGCATTATTGATTATTAGACTGGCATAAACTAAGACCGTCCTGGCCAAAATGGGATGAATAATTCCTAAACTTCAAGGTGTTTGATTTAATGATAATGCTAGAAATGATCTTGAAGCAAGTTCATTAGATACTATGAATGTAAACATGACTATATAATGTATTTCTGTGTTTATTTTTTGTACTAGCTTAGGTAAAGAATGTATTTGTGTATATTTAAGCTATTTGATAGAGGCAGTAAACTCACAATTGGTTAGAAGTAGACATATGATTAAAACTTAGATTTGCCTGGCTCCAAAGCATCTTTCTGCCACAATAAGGAAAAGTCATACAGAATTTGAAAGATTAACACAAAGTAGTAATGTTGGAGATACTATTTTACCATGTTTTGCAATTTGCAAAGTTTATTTTACAAAAAAAAATCCCTGTTAAATTTATCTGACTAGCCTATCTTTCTTTGTTTTTCCTTCTTACATACTTTTTTAAAAAAAAACACACACACGCATTTTCAGTTTAACATTTAGTGCCCACAGATAAGCAAGTGAAGCAGGTCTACGTCTGATGCAACAAATCCTGAAGACCTTTCTTCAAATTATTTAGTTTAATCTAAAAGCTTCTAAAAGTGAAAGTCTTTGATTCATAGTCAATACTATGAATTGCAAGTATACCAGCAGTGTTTTATAGGACTACAGGTTGTTTTATCTTCAGTTGAAAATTATTCTGTATTCAAAAAAGTAAAGAAAATACACATATATTCAAAATTTAATAAACCTTTTATTTGGTGACGAACTTACCTTTAAAAAAAGGTAGAATCATAGAATTAACATTTATTGCAATATTCATCAAAATACCAGTTTCACCAATTAAGAAAATACTATTGTTCCTTTTTAAAAGATAGCGAGTACTTATAACATTAAATACAAATAGTATAACAAAATAGTTTTTTAAAACATTTGAGTTTTAATCATGAATTATATTGACTTTATTACATTTTGTTTGTGGTCTGATATCTGAAAAGAAACTGATCAATGGGAGAAAATATCTGGATGTTTTTAAAAATAAGGTTTCATGTGTCCTCTCACATTTTATATTCTGCATGAGAGAAATAGCATGGTCCAAATATAGTAATTAAGAATATATATATTTTAGATGAGTAATATAGCTTGGAAAGATGCTGCTCTTTTATAAAACAATTGCATTCAAGTCAGTAGAATTTAATCCATTTCATTGTCTCTGAATTTCTAAATGAAATTATGAAAACCAAATCATTTGCTTTTAAATAAATTAGCAAAATTCGTTTGTGATTCAGAATCCCTGTGAGATTAGTTTCTTCAGTAGTGGAAGGATATCAGTTTCATAATACTATTTCCAAGTCACAGAATAAGGTAAACTATCAATTGATCACATCCTTTTAGTCTAAGCTTGGACTTGATCTAAGAAATTTATACTTTAGGGAGTCTCAACCATTTTTAATGGACAGCCAAAAGACAAGACAAAAAAATCACAATGCTCCTGTTAAAGATAAGGAATCAGAGTATTCTAGATCCCTTAGTATTTGAACCTTGTGATCTCATAGTGTCAACTGAGCCTCTTATCGCTTCCACTGATTCACATACAAGATTCACATTCAAGGCCTGGAGTGGTGGCTCATGCCTGTAATCCCAGCACTTTTGGAGGCCAAGGCCGGCAGATCACATGAGGTGAGGAGACCAGACTGGCCAACATGGTGAAACCCCATCTCTACTAAAATTACAAAAATTAATTGGGCATGGTGGCAGTCACCTGTAATCCCAGCTACTCGGGAAGCTGAGGCAGGAGAATCACTTGAACCTGGGAGGTGGAGGTTGCTGTGAGCCAAGATCACACCACTGCACTCCAGCCTGGGCAACAACAGAGCAAGACTCCATCTAAAAAATAAAGATAAAATAAATCACATTCAAGCTCAGAAACAGGTTGGTTGGTAATAGCCATTATCATCATTAGACCCAGGAGAGATGCACAGCCATTTAAAGAAGTAACTTAGGTTGCTATTTCCTCTTTACCCAAAGGGTCCTCATAAAAGGAGCTAAGCATAAATTCTCAGGAAAAAAACAAACAAGAAAAAGATATCTATCCTATACTTACAAACATCTAGGAATCATAAAAATTCAGAGGAGTAAGAAATGTGAAAATAGTATTAACTTTTCAGATTATCTTGGTTTTATGGTACATAATGTTAACTGTAAGAAACATAATAGTAATTAAATGTCTCAGATGTATCAAACTATAATGAATAGAAAATATACACAAAAGTACTTAGATAGTAAAAGTGGACAGGTAATAACAAAATGAAATCTTGATTGAAAAAAAAGCAAAGTAAACATTCAAGAAAAAGAGAACAAGGCCATTATCACAAAGCTAAACTTTTAGACAATGATTTTTTCTTCTGCATTTTTATTGAATTTAATAAACTTTTATTTCAAAAGGAATATAAATGGATCATAAAAAATTAGAAAATACAAATTAGTAAAAATAAGAGCACTGTATTCATACTACCCAGAGACAACTACTATTTAGTATATTATTTTATATTATTCCAGATCTATGCATCTGAGGATATATTTGTAGACATATATGAATATATATTTTTTCATATTGAAGTTCTACCATTTGGAAACTGAATCTTTTCAGTTTATGGTGCACGTCTTTGTGTTGCAGCAAATTATCTTCTCATCTACTATATAATTTATATTTAGATCTTTCAAGTTTTCCAAAAAGACTCTATAACTGGTTTGTCTAAACTAGGATCTAATGCAGGAGTACATTTTATATCCAGTTGCTATGTCTATTAAGTCTTCTTAAGCTACATCAGCACCTTTTTCATGATACTCAATTAATAAAAAGAACCTGCAAGTTGTCTTATGGAATATTCCCTCCTCTTGATTTTACTGGTTGCTTGTTTGTGGTTAATGATTTATGTTTCAAAAGTAAATTCTGTGGGAATAGGCAGAATTTGGCCTCTTATAATGTTCAATAAAACACTTATATATGATTTTTAAGTACAGAAATTTTAGTTCTTTATTCCTTCAGGTTGTTTGTACCTCTACCGTTCCTGCAGAGTGGTAAGAAAACAGTAAAGAAATTCAAGTAAACCAAAAATATTGCTGTGAGAAAATACTGAAAGTAAATTCTAACTATAAAACCAGAAATTACTGTCTTGAGTTTTTGAATGTCTTATTTTGATTACCATTACTTGCCTGTATAGTAATTATATGGCAATCAATCTCCACCAAAATAAGATAAAAGAGAGGTATTAGTTTCTTCTCCTGGAAGTTTGTTCTTAAAAAATAACAACAACAACAAACAAAGAAACAAACAAAAAACAAAATAGAGCATTTTCTTTTCATATACAGTGACATTGACGTTTACATATATTTACATAAATATGTATACCACCTATTATTTTGCAAAATAAATAAGCAGAGAAAGTTTAGAGTTTGGTCTGAATCTACAATTAACGAAATGTTGGACGTTAGTCTCAATTATACATAAATATTTTGAGATAAAAAATTGGACTGAGAAAACAAAAATACGACCCTTTCAATAACAGTGACTTTTCAGGGATATGTTAAGCATTTGAGCTAAAAATTATACCTTTGGTTGAAACATAAAATATTTCCTGAAATACATATTTAACTTGCATGATCAAAAATATGATCTTACACAAACAAAAACATATCACAATGATGAATTTTTGTCCATACTATAGTTTCATTTTCTCAGCAGAGATTTTTATATCTTTAGAAAATCCCATTTAGAAAAATCTAGCTGAATTATAGCAACATTTCAGTATACTATAGTACTTTGAGCTGTCAGGAAACAACCTTTAGGATGAACTACCTTTTTAGATTTTTCTGCAGTTTTATATGACAATATAGCAGTCATAATCTTTAAAAGACATGATTTCATTTATAGAAGAAGTTACGCAGATTTTTTTATGAGCTTTTTAAAATTTCAAGATTTTATTGAGGATCATCCACCATTAGTATTTCTGATCTATCTCTGAGCAGAAGTTTATTTAG
This sequence comes from Pan paniscus, assembly GCF_029289425.2. Lineage (NCBI taxonomy): Eukaryota > Metazoa > Chordata > Mammalia > Primates > Hominidae > Pan > Pan paniscus. Next base: position 114,248,431 of record NC_073262.2, on the reverse strand, counting down.
CAAGAGAAAGTATTTTTTAAGAAAATGTAGTATAAGTTCTTTTAAAAATATAAATATAAGATATAAAATGCTTTATTATGGAAAGCATGAGCATGCAGGAAGTTCTTTTTTAGTTTTGATATCCATTGTGGCTTCATGCTCAAATATTTTTTAGGTAACACCTGTGTGTTTCACTCAAGATTATTTCCTATGGTATACAAAATTCATATGATTAAGAACTCTGACCATGGAAACTTCAGAGATACTGCTCTACTCTAGAACAAGTTAAAAATCACAACTACTACTGTTTAAGCAAGGAAAAAATTAGCTAAGAAGTGATCAGTTTCAAAATTATATCTTTGCTAACAATACATTACAAAAACATTTTAAGAATGAAGATTTCCAATCAATCTCTTCTTAATCCCTTTTTGGTACTGTTTACCGCTTTTTATGTAATGCTTCATGTGCAAACCTCTTTTATGAGTATATGATGCTGAGACACACTATTGATTCTAATACTCTTGTCATTATTCTGAAAACATGTCTGAACCAATTCTTTATCCTTCTCCTGACCTTTTTTCTACCAGAGTTGCCCTAATCAGAGTTTCAAATAGCACTTTTGGCAATAATAACTCTCTTATTGGTACCCTTATACTCCAGAGGTGTGGGGTTTCTATGTCTTCAGACCACTCATTTTTGCATTAGAGCAGTGCTTCCTAACTGGGGGTGATGTTGACAGATCTTTGGGAATGTCTGGAGACATTGTCATGACTAGAGGATGGGGGTGCTACTGGCATCTCAGGGATGGAAGCCAGGAATGCTACTAAACATCCTAAAATGCACAGGACACTTCGCGACAACAAACTGGTATTCAGCCTCAAATGTCAATAGTGCCACTGTTGTGAAAGCCTGCTTCAGAGAAATTACTGAAAATAAAATTACAAACCACAACAATATTATTACAATGCATTTCCTGTTTATTCATATATAATAGAAAAATATTAAATGCGCCAACACCAATGTCTTGGCATATGTTTTTCATACTGCTAGCAAGTTTCACATTTTTTTCATCAAATGGCATGTTGTGACTGTTCATCCTCAAAGATTAGTTGTACATGCATGGTTTATTATTTGTTAAACACACAAAAACAACCATAGTTTTTACCATGAGAAAGGTTTTGGTAGAGCAAAACCTAATGCACTTTTATATTTGCATTTCATCTAAATGACTAGATTTGTGAAATGTGGATAATGTCTTGTACAACTGCTCTTTTCTCTTCCTCTGTCTTCTCTCTCTTCATACTTTTTTTTTTTTCTCATTCTGGTTGTCAGAACTCCCCTGATTGCAGCTGGAGTAATTGGTGGGCTCTTCATTCTGGTCATTGTGGGTCTGACATTTGCTGTTTATGTTAGAAGGAAGAGCATCAAAAAGAAAAGAGCCTTGAGAAGATTCTTGGAAACAGAGGTGAGGTATTTCTTTCTCCTCTTCATGTGTTTGGGGATTTTCATCAGGTTTAGAAGGTTTAGATGATGTTCAGTTATTTAATCCAAGTAAAATTCTGTTCAATGTCCTAATTAAGTTTTTTTATTTTATAGTCCGTTAAACAAAGCTTGTGAAAAATCAGATTATGTTGTAAAAATAGTCAAGGCTTCAAGGGGGTAGATGGGAGTGGTCAAGAAAATTATTGTATTGGGGAAAGTATCTGTATTTTGTTTGTATGGTTGGGAGGATCCCATTAGCAAGCTCTGGATAGAGGATATCTCAATAGCAGCAGATCTAGAAAATATCTGCATTGAAAATATCTCATTCTGTAGGTTGCCTGTTCACTCTGTTGGTAGTTTCTTTTGCTGTGCAGAAGCTCTTTAGTTTAATTAGATCCCATTTGTCAATTTTGGCTTTTGTTGCCATTGCTTTTGGTGTTTTAGACATGAAGTCCTTGCCCATGCCTATGTCCTGAATGGTATTGCCTAAGGTTTCTTCTAGGGTTTTTATGGTTTTAGGTCTAACATTTAAATCTTTAATCCATCTTGAATTAATTTTTGTATAAGGTGTAAGGAAGGGATCCAGTTTCAGCTCTCTACATATGGCTAGCCAGTTTTCCCAGCACCATTTATTAAATAGGGAATCGTTTCCCCATTTCTTGTTTTTGTCAGGTTTGTCAAAGATCAGATAGTTGTAGATATGTGGCATTATTTCTGAGGGCTCTGTTCTGTTCCATTGGTCTATATCTCTGTTTTGGTACCAGTACCATGCTGTTTTGGTTACTGCAGCCTTGTAGTGTAGTTTGAAGTCAGGTAGCATGATGCCTCCAGCTTTGTTCTTTTAGCTTAGGATTGACTTGGCAATGCAGGCTCTTTTTTGGTTCCATATGAACTTTAAAGTAGTTTTTTCCAATTCTGTGAAGAAAGTCATTGGTAGCTTGATGGGGATGGCATTGAATCTATAAATTACCTTGGGCAGTATGGCCATTTTCACAATATTGATTCTCCCTACCCATGAGCATGGAATGTTCTTCCATTTGTTTGTGTCCTCTTTTATTTCATTGAGCAGTGGTTTGTAGTTCTCCTTGAAGAGGTCCTTCACATCCCTTGTAAGTTGGATTCCTAGGTATTTTATTCTCTTTGAAGCAATTGTGAATGGGAGTTCACTCATGATTTGGCTCTCCGTTTGTCTGTTATTGGTGTATAAGAATGCTTGTGATTTTTGTACATTGATTTTGTATCCTGAGACTTTGCTGAAGTTGCCTATCAGCTTAAGGAGATTTGGGGGCTGATACAATCAGGTTTTCTAGATATACAGTCATGTCATCTACAAACAGGGACAAAATTTTTACAATCTACTCATCTGACAAAGGGCTAATATCCAGAATCTAAAATGAACTCAAACAAATTTACAAGAAAAAAACAAACAACCCCATCAAAAAGTGTGCAAAGGATATGAACAGACATTTCTCAAAAGAAGACATTTGTGCAGCCAAAAGACACATGAAAAAGTGCTCATCATCACTGGCCATCAGAGAAATGCAAATCAAAACCACAATGAGATACCATCTCACACCAGTTAGAATGGCGATCATTATAAAGTCAGGAAACAACAGGTGCTGGAGAGGATGTGGAGAAATAGGAACACTCTTATACTGTTGGTGGGACTGTAAACTAGTTCAACCATTGTGGAAGTCAGTGTGGCGATTCCTCAGCGATCTGGAACTAGAAATACCATTTGACCCAGCCATCCCATTACTGGGTATATACCCAAAAGATTATAAATCATGCTGCTATAAAGACACATGCGCATGTATGTTTATTGCGGCACTATTCCCAATAGCAAAGACTTGGAACCAAGCCAAATGTCCAGCAATGATAGACTGGATTAAGAAAATGTGGCACATATACACCATGGAATACTATGCAGCCATAAAAAATGATGAGTTCATGTCCTTTGTAGGGACATGGATTAAGCTGGAAACCATCATTCTCAGCAAACTATTGCCAAGGACAAAAAAAACAAACACCACATGTTCTCACTCATAGGTAGGAATTGAACATTGAGAACACATGGACACAGGAAGGGGAACATCACACACCGGGGCCTGTTGTGGGGTGAGGGGAGGGGGGAGGGATAGCATTAGGAGACATACCTAATGTTAAATGATGAGGTAATGAGTGCAGCACACCAACATGGCACATGTATACATATGTAACTAACCTGCACGTTTTGCACATGTACCCTAAAACTTAAAGTATAATAATTTAAAAAAAAAGAATATCTCAGTGGCAGATTTAGAAAAATGTTAGAAAGAGAGAGAATCTTTCTGTTTCAAAACAAAACTGACAAGGAATGCATGTTTTAATTAGGATCATTAAATTAGTAGTCAATGATCTCATTATACCAGCAGTGAAAGACTAAGCTTACAGGATAAAACTTAAGTGTTGTAATCACACAGACCTTACTACACAATTTATGGGATGCATTTAATATTATGCATGGTAGTTATTGTGAGTATGTAAATTACTCATAAATGATTATAATGTCTTTTATATTGCTACACTGAGTTCTCTAGCATAAAAGCAGATAGTTTTCATGGTACAGGATACAGGGAAGAAACAATTACAGAAGACTCTGAATTACCAGACCCTTCTCAACTTCCATCTTACCTTTCTCCTGATATACACATCTGTGCCTATCTGAACAATTCAGAGCAATTCTGTTCTGAGATAAGCTTATCCAACGTTTGTTGTTTTTCTCATTGTCAGTCTGACAATTTCACTTCTCCTTTGAACACTGACAGGAATGGGAGGAATGGGAATTTTAATTCATTCACACATTTTGCATACCGATAATGAATTAAATTTTAGCTCTTTTTACCCAGAAATCAAATCTAGATAGAAGTATCCTGTGAAAGTTTCTGGAAACTACCTTACAGCTGCTTCTAGGAAAACACTTTCTAGGGATTAAAGTTATCTGCAATTGGAATGAGCTGTCTCATGAATAGACATGTTCAAGCAAAATAAAGGTAGTCAATTACATACATGGGAAAAACTAATAGTGATTCCTACTTTAGCTGGAAGCTTATTGAAGAGCAATTTGATTACGTTCAATCTTGCACATGTGAATGAAAGTTTGGACACAACACATGTGCTTTGTGCTATGTATGTTTGCAATTTAGCTAGAATGCTGGAGGCAGAGAGAATTCTTCCTCATGGCCAGCTTGAGGCAGTTGGTGAGAGAATTCTGGAAATGAAGTATTGTAAACTACAGTTGGAAAGGAAAGCTTGGAATAGCAGTGTACATTTAGGTGACTGCAGAATGGAAGAGAAATTACCTTAACCACACACAGGGAAGGCTCATTGCCGTGAAAAGAGTTGTGTTGCTTTATCTTGGTTTGTTTTTATAATGCAGTGCTTTATAAGAATGTCCTTCAAACCGTCATTTCCTTACTAAATAAACACACATTTATTGTTTTTTGTTTTTTGTTTTTTTTTTTTGAGATGGAGTCTTGCTCTGTCGCTCAGGCTGGAGTGCAGTGGCGCGATCTCGGCTCACTGCAAGCTCCGCCTCCTGGGTTCATGCCATTCTCCTGTCTCAGCCTCCGGAGTAGCTGGGACTACAGGCACCCGCCAACACGTCCGGCTCATTTTTTTGTATTTTTAGTAGAGACGGGGTTTCACAGTGTTAGCCAGGATGGTCTCGATCTCCTGACCTCATGATCCGCCTGCCTCGGCCTCCCAAAGTGCTGGAATTACAGGCGTGAGCCACTGTGCCCGGCCCACTTACTGGTTTTATAAGCAGGTTCTGTTTTTATAGAAAATTATTCTTTAAGACTAAATTATTTTACATTTGGTGGTTAGATAATCGTAGAATCCCTATCTTTTTCTTAGTAAAAGAAAATATGATTTTCTACCACCATCTAAATAAAGGGGGAATTTTTAAGATAGTCAATTTAAATCTTTAAATACTGAAGCTAGAAATCTGCCTCAGAAGTGAACATTTGTTGAATCTTGATATATTGTTTGCATACACTTAAAGATGGTACACGTTCCTCAAATCATTTTGTTCCAGATTGTCTTTTTTATGTTATATGCATAAAACTATAAAACATATTTTTTCCACACATGCTTACTGAGATGCACTGTAAGCTTGATGCTTTGGTAGATGGTGTGATTCAAAAATATATTAATGAGACATGATCTCATCCCTTGAAGAGTAACAGATTTAGTACTTACAATATGCCAGGCAATGTTCTAGAATTTTCCACATATGTTATCTCATTTCATCCTTTCTCAAGTTTCTAAGGTAATTATTGCTACATCTACTTCACAGATAAGAAATAAAGGTTTAGGAAGGGCAAATTGCTTCCTGTGAGTGGCAACACTGTCATATAAACCTCCAAATTTAAACCCATGTGTCTGTAAAATATATTAAATGATACAGAAACATGTTTTTGTGAAATATATTAAATGATACCCAAGAAAATTAAAGAAGACTAAAAAGCTTAGGTAGAACTGTGAAATTTTCAAAATATGCAATTATTGCATGGTATATGCCAAGGCATATACACAATGTATATTTTATGTATATCTCACCCAAAATGCTGAAGCCCCCTCCCAGTATTGTGTGTGATTTTATGTAACTTTTGTATATGATTTTTAAAAATGATTCATAAGTTATTCATTATACATATAGCATATGTATCAAAATCTACCAACAATTCCTGTATGGTTGAGTTGCCTTCAAATGAAGGGAACTCAGTTGAGCAATCATTTTGAAATTTAACAAATAATTTAGTGATTCTTTCTGAGATGTTAAAAATGTGACTTGAATGCAGTTCTTTGTTATCAAATTTACATTTATATAACTTAAATTTGAAAATGAAATTGAAGATGAGTTGTCAAACTCACAATTAAAGAAGAGTTTGAAGATAACCTAAGTTTATTGGCAATTTTTTATTACGTTCTTCCTAAAATTCTTGCTATAGCTACATTTACCTTCAGTCAAGAATCTTCCACTAATTAAGTAGGCCATTATTTTCACAGAAGCATGGTAATTCATACCCAAGCTTCAGGGCCACAGTGCACTTAGCTTTGGAGATAGAGATTTTGAATTACTGTGGTGGGTTCAAGACAATTTGAGTAGTAGTACCCTTTGATTATTATGCTGGAAAAATAAAAGAGACTATTTGTAAAGTTTAGTTCCTTAATTTAACTTTTAAAAGACAAAGAAACTCCTATTTCTTGCACTTGCCCTTTTACTCATACATAGATAAAAACCTAAAATTTTAACATAGGATACAGGCTTTTTGGTACCCAGAGCCTCTCTTAGACATACATTTTTTTTCTCACATATGCCAGTGATTGGCACGCATGCACATACTTGCCCCCTTCTCATTCATTCCCCCTAACTGAATCACAACGCAATGATGACGTCTAAAACTATCAGCCTAATTTTACTACTTTGGCCACACCCAGCCCACCCTGTGATTATGTAGGTTTCCCACCGTACTCTCACCCTTCTGGCCAGTCCCACTCCCTGTTGTATTCTGCTATATTTCTTCCTCCTCCTCCCTCTTGCTGTGCCCAAGCAGCTTTTCACAGTGGCCCTCCCAATACCAACCCATTTTCATTATGTCAAGACTTAGACATCTCAAGACTTGATTTTAAAGTGTACATTCTTTAGGAAGGCAAAACTAGTGAGCCTCACTTCCCTGTAGTTGTTTGATGCCTTGCATTTCATAGCATTCACTTATGATCCAGAATCAAATCATAGAATTTTAGAACTATTGATCTAACAGGTAAACTTGGGCCTTGGTACTTAAAATGTGTTCGAGGATCACCATGGTACCTAGGCATCCCTTAGAGTTCTACGCAAATGCAAACATTTCAGGCCTACTCCAGACTTGCTGAACCGGGACCTATATTTAACAATAACTTGAGGTAATTCAGATGTACACTAAAGTTTTAACAGCACTGTCCTAGGGTTTTGGCATTGTGCGTTTTTTCCCCCTCTCCTCTGACACATTTGTCCTGGCTTCCCAGGTATATTTTAAGCTCTAAGAAGGCAGCATTTCCTTCTTTAATGCATCAAATCTCGTAGCCTAGTATGCCTCAAGGTAGGTGCACATTTGTTACTTGTGTTTTCCCTGACAAAGAGCAGGAGAAGAGAAAGGACAGGGTCTGAAAGAATGCATAAATGTGTCAGTGAATGGTGAGTGGTGCATATTACAAAGGTATTGGTTGTCAAGGCAAACCAAGTTGGTGTGTTTTTGCTTTGTAAGAAAGAGAACCAAAGAGAAAGAGAGAGAGAGAGAGAGAGACAGAGAGAGAGGACTGACTATCGGACTGAAAGTGTAACCTTCTTCTTTCTGCTTTGCAGTTGGTGGAACCATTAACTCCCAGTGGCACAGCACCCAATCAAGCTCAACTTCGTATTTTGAAAGAAACTGAGCTGAAGAGGGTGAAAGTCCTTGGCTCAGGTGCTTTTGGAACGGTTTATAAAGTGAGTAAAAAACAACGCATATCGTTAGTTAAGTTTTGTTTTAGATGTTTAGAAAATAATAGCCAATGGAGTTATTACTTTAGACAACCTAATTTTCTTATAATATTCAGAAAGGAAGACTTTTATAATATTAAGAAGTTGCTGCACAAATGAATTCATTAATTTTTATTGAATGAGCTGGGATGGATACAGTCTTGAGAGAAAAGCAAGAAACTCTGATACAAAGCCAAGTATAGTTTTTTTTCTTAATACCTTTCTGAGCCCCTTATGTCATATTCCTTTTGGCAAATTTCTATTTTTATCCAACTAGCAAGCCCCAACCCATTTTCCATTACCCCTACACAGTGCTCCATGAACCCCAGACATGCCTGGGCAATATACCATAATCCTTTATTCTTTTTTTCTTCTGCTTTTTTATCCAAAGCCTCTCCATCAGGACCCTAGTAGCTGCTCATTTTAGAATCCATTCAAATATGCTGATGTCTTAATAGGTTGGAACTAGTTTCTAAATCATTTTTTGCCTACCTGGTTACATTTATGATTTTGTAAATAATTTCCATGGTTTTGATGTCTTTGTTATCATAAGCAAACTAAAAATGTGACATTATATGCAAAATTGAGGTCAGATAGGAGGAAAAGATGACATCATGTGTTTTCAATAAGAGGTATTTCTGGAAAGGAAAAGCTCAAATGATGGCATGTGTATGTTTACTTATTTGCCTTAATTACAGGACCAATTCAGAGGCTAGGCCCAAGATTAATTGTGGTGAAATTTATTTTAATGGTAAATAACAAGATTAAGAAACTCTTCTGGGCAAATGCTGAATTATTCTTGTAATATCCATTACTACAATTCCCAAAAGTTACTTTGGCATTATATATATATATATATATATATATATATATATATATATTTTTTTTTTTTTTTTTTTGAGATGGAGTCTCACTCTCTTGGCCAGGCTGTAGTGCAATGGTGTGATCTCCACTCATTGCAACCTCCTCCTCCCAGGTTCCAGCTACTCTCCTGCCTTAGCCTCCCCAGTAGTTGGGATTACAGGCACTCACCACCATGCCTGGCTAATTTTTGTATTTTTAGTACAGATGAGGTTTCACCATGTTGGCCAGGCTGGTCTCGAACTCCTGACAAGTGATCTACCCGCCTTGGCTTCCCAAAGTGCTAGGATTATAGGCATGAGCCACCATGCCCGGCTGGCATTTAATATATTTCTTAAAGCTATGTGTAAGCCTACATTTTACAAACATATCTGTTAAAGTTAATTGGATCTTAGAAATGTTGCATTTTGAAATATTCATTTTTTTCTATTTAAAACAGAGATTTATTTAACAAAAAATATTAATAATTAGAATATAAACCTTAATTTTTCTCTCCAAGTGCTCCAAAATAATCTAATATCCTTAAAATAAAACTTGTATTCTAAGGTCAAAATGCAGAAGTTTTCTAATCTTTTAGTATGCATATTTTATTCAATTAAATTTGATCTTAATTTGACAAAAATTTGAGTACCTACTTTGCATAGGCACTGTTCTAGGCTGACTTGATGCCTTTTCTCATCTTCAGATTTGTGTATGTTCAAAGAAACAAATGTTTCTGTTTCTCAATTTAGATTGTGCTAGAAAAAAACAGACTCAGACTGTATCATTTTATATCCTTAAAGTTTGTATCTATTTACTGCAATTGTATTTACATCTTTAATAATTTTAATCTGTACTCATTTCTACAATAAAATATCAAGAAATTATGTGGATAATAAATGTAGAGTCCTAAATTGCAGTCTTGATTATTTAAATTGACAAATTGAAAGTACTGCTGTGAATTTGATCCATACTGACAATCATTCTGGATCACTTAGCTATGCCATAAATTCCCATTCTAATGATTGATTGCAGGATTTTTCCCCACCTGAATTATCTAGTAAATGCTACAATTCTCCGTATTCACAGATGTAACTGAAGGTTTCTGTGCTGAACCATAGGACAAGTCAGTAGAAAAATATTAGGGCTTCCTGCCTGTTACCAATTCTGCATGTGACATTGACAAAATTTAAAGCAAGTAGGCAAATTTATGTGTTTATGAAGAACAGAAATAGGGAGAAAAAAAGAGATAAATGGAAAAATTTAAATGTATTATAACGTACTTCCATTTTTAAGATAACTCAATCTTACATTGTTCCTAGAGTATAATCACTTCTATATTTTTAAAGATAATGTGGTCTGTAAATTAAATTTTATTTTAAACCTTGGATACCCTATAACTCCAGACTAAACACTATCTAATGTCCTCAGCAGAGAAAAATGTTACCCATTTAAGCATTTAATAATAAAGCTTTATTAACTTGTATTAAGAGCATTTATTTGTCTATTGTGCATGAGTGTTTTACCTTAATAGAAATTACTTGTAATGAAAGTGTCTATGGTTGACTCTAAGTTTTAATCAATAGATCAGTTGTTATGAAGACATACTGTCTTAAACTATAAAGGATTATTCTTGACCATAGAAATGCAAATTGGCTTAACCAATTATTTGATTATTTTTTTCTCCTAATTAGAAATATTCTCTGTTTAAGTATAAAGATTAGGACCAATATCATGTGTATCAGATAGTAAAATTTTTAACTAGTCAGTCCCAGAAAATAGTGAAATAATGAATGAAATAATGAAAAAAAAGAATAATTTAATAAATATTTATTTTAAAAAGAAGTATAAAATACTTTACATTGAATTTATATTCTTATTTAATTTTATTTATGTATTTATTCTTGAGACAGGGTCTTGCTCTGTAGGCCAGGGTGGAGGGCAGTGGTTTAATCACAGTTCACCGTAGCCTCAACCTCCTGGGCTCAAACCATCCTCCCACCTCAGCCTCCTGAGTAGCTGGGACCACAGGCATGTGCCAGCACACTCAGCTCATTTTAAATTTTTTTTATTTTTAGTAGAGTTGGAATGTCTCTATGTTGCCTATGCTGGTCTTGAACTCCTGAGCTCAAGAGACCCTCCTGCCTCAGTCTCCCAAAGTGGTGGGATGAGCCACCATGCCTGGCCTATATTATTTTAAAACTACACTTTAGGGATACTTTAATATTGATGCCATGTCTTCATTAAGTAATCTTCTCTGTGGTTACTTTATTGAATAATGAATAATAAGCCTGTTTTCCACCCTAGATAATATCAGTGAGAAAATGAAGCCTTTGAGTATTGGGCTGTTTTCTTTTTTCTGTTTCTGCTTTATTTTCTTTTTAATTTTTTGCAAGGAACTTGGCTTATTATTTTGCATTTGACACATAGATTTCCCTATTCATTCTGCCTAGGAAGAATGCAACCATAAATTCACTTTCTAAAAGTTAAAATCTTTTATTTTCTTTATTATTGTTACTATGTTTTAAAATAATTCTTGTGTTCAGGTCTCCTGATGATACTGCAACTTTGAGTAACACAAATACATATGTTGTAGCATAAAAGTTCAAAGTGAAAAACTTTTTGAATTTTTTTTCTTTATGACTATAACTAGCTGATATTAAGAAAGACAGGAAGTAAAGATGTTTTGTTCAGGAATAACAAACTATTATTTTTCATTCTTTCCTTTTAATGTTAAAAATCTTATAAGAAATATTTTCTGATGTCAGGGCTAAGAAGCTAAAATTTGAGATTTTTTGGTTTTTGTCCTCATGATCTCATATTTGCTTTTGCGTTCATTTGGGAAAATACACCTTTTAAAATGTATTCTTGTACAACCTGTGCATCCTTGTATGTCTTATCAAAATCATTGTCCTCATTCAAATGCTATAATTCACTTTACCCAGAAATGCTATTATTTAGCTTAATGTTGTATTTCACTCAAACTCTACCAACTTTATACTTTCCCAAGGGATAAATCCTGTTCAGATATTATAATTATATTTTGATAGGAAAAGAGAACTAACAACGGCCAATATAAATATTTTATATTTCTTCAGAGATAATAAAATTCCCTCACGCACACACATATACACATGCTTTAATAATGTAGACAAATTAATATGTGCTCAATATCCCCTAGCACTTGCCTTTGAAAAATAAATCTTAAATATTCATTCTTGAAAATTAATTCATAAATCAATCTGAACTTGAAGAACATGAGAATATGCTTTTTTAATTGTTTTTCTTGCTGCTGAATATTTAGATAATATACAGCCTGAGAAGAACCTCTAACATTCCTTAGCCCAGTCTTCTAAATTACAGATGATACAACTGAGCTTCAAAAGTAGAGCAACCATCTCAAAAAGTCGATGATACCATCCAAATCAGATATTCTTTTGCTATCCTATTTCCATGCTGTCTTCACTATTCAAAGCCTTTTTCATGCACACAAGTAGAATTTGACAGTAGTGTAAACATCTTGAAAGCAGGATATATATTCTATATTCTATATATGTAATCATGTATATGAGCATCATCCTCAGATAATGAAAGCAGACAACAAAGTTGCAGAGTAACTTGTAACATGTAACAGGTGCTAAATAAACGTTTGTTGATTGAATGTTATAATATCAAACTTCTAAGTTACTTTGTAAGAACTTAATAGGTTGAGATGTCATATTTAATGTAAATTTTTTCCCCAAAGGGTATTTGGGTACCTGAAGGAGAAACTGTGAAGATTCCTGTGGCTATTAAGATTCTTAATGAGACAACTGGTCCCAAGGCAAATGTGGAGTTCATGGATGTAAGTACAGACACCCAGGCAATCACATTTTTCTCCATTATCAAATAGCCTGCTTAGATAATTAAAGCAAAACAAAACCAAAACTCCACAACTTACAAATTTCTCCTACGGAAATGTTATAATCTTATAATTAAAGACATTTCTAAGACCAATTCACATTGTATTATACTTTTTAGATCACTTTTGCTTCACAACTGTCTGCCTAGATAGGTCACTAGAACTTACCTTTAGAGTTTGAAGATATTTACAGTCCCCAAGGTGAATTATCTACATTGATTCAGACATGTAATGTTCTTAAATGTTCTTGTTAAATATAACCAAATAGCCCTCCAGTGAGAGCAATACATAATTTCAACGGAAAACCAATTGTATTTAATAACCAAAGCTCATGTGTATATTTCTTAAAATTAGTTGCACTGAACAGTGTTAGAAAGACTATGAGGTGGTGGTAATAAGTCACTGATATTTACAAAGTATTTACTAAGTGCCAAACACTGTTACAAATAATTCACAAATAATAATTTACTTATTCCTCAAAATATGACAGACCAAGAACCTGGGGTTAACCCAAGGTTACCCCAAGGTTAGAAAGTTAGAAAATGGCAGATCTAGACTTTGAGTTCAGGAAGCCAAGCTTGAGTAGGTATCAGTAAACTTTTTTTTTATAAGGCTGGATTATAGTCAGGCTTTTATATGCTACGTGTTCTCTGTGGCAGCAACTCAACTCTGCTCTTTTTGGTAGGAAAGCAGCCATAGATAATTAAAGCAAAACCAAACAAAACAAAAACTAATGCAAATGGATGGATGGGTGTGACTGTGTTCCAATAAAACTTTTTATTTACATAAATAAGCTGCAGGCCAGATGTTGCCTATGGGGAAAGCAGGGGCTAAAATTGATAATTTGAAAAATTAACCATACTGTTTTATTTTATTATGGTTATGATCTATTTAGTTGAAAACATCCATCAAGATTAGTTTCTATGGCAAGTTAGTCTCTGTTAAATTTAAATTAAGAACCTACCTGAGTCAAGTAATTACCCCTTGACATTTATTTTTTTAATTCAAATTCAGAAGAAAACACTCTATGGGTTAAAAAAACTCCAACTATGAGTAAAAAAGTACTTTTTAAGGTCAATCAGAACTTTAAGATTTCCCCTAGCAAAAATTGTAGATTTGAACCGGTCAGCAAATTTCAGAGTAGGATGGAATAAAATTATGTATTTATCATGCCGTTATTTTTTCACATTCAATACAAGACATCTTGCCAGGGGTTCTATCAAAGACCATATATGTTCTTTCTCTATCTTTTAGCATAATGTCTTGAGTAATAAGAATGATTTCTATTTTCAAATGACCTTCATATGAAAAATGATGCAAGCATATGCACTCTGATTTTTTTAAAAGATGAATTGCTATATATCTCTATCCAGTTTCTCTTGTAAGCTCCTTTACAAGTTTTACAGGAGCTGTCTTTGACCTTGAATAATTTATTTATGTATAATGCTAACTACTTTATATAAAACTACTTTCAGCCTAACTTATTATTGGTTCTCATATAGTAGGTTGATAATCAGCCTGTACAAACCAGCTTTTCGGGTTGGTTGGTTTCATGCCTTACCAGTTGCTAAATATTTTAAATATCACCTTGTTGCATATCTACCGGCATCTATATAACAGTAAGGCCAAAAACTAAATATTGTTTCTTTCTTCAGTTCTCTAAAGTTTCTGACACACCACTGCTACATGTCCTGGCTCATATATTAAAATTTAAAACTGAAGCCTTTTTCAGTGATATGCCAATTATTCAATTTGATCTTGATCATAGCTATAAATTTGTGAAGGGAATTTTTTTAAAAAGTAGAAGTTATAAAGGAAAATTACAAAGAGTAGAAACAGTATAGGTTAATTTATAAAACTGGTAGAAAAAATCTTGCCAGCCTAGACTACAGCCAAAGCTGAAATTCACGAGAATGCTAATAATCTCTGCTGGAGGCTTGAACAGACATTTTTGTCATATTTCCATGGAAACAGACTGGCAAAAGGGGGTTAAGAGGCTACAAAATAATCACACCTAAGAAAAAAGCTCTAAAATCCTCATCATGATTTTGAATGATTATTTGAAAGCTCCTAACCCCATCCATTTTTTTTCTTGATCTGATGTATATTCCCATGGAAACAAGAGTGGAGATGGCAGCTTGAAGTCTTAGATGTCTGCTGAATTTTAGATGAGGCTCTGATTGAGCCATGAAAGGAGTCATTTTCCTAGATGGTTGATGGATTTGGTAACCAACAGATTCAGAAGACTCTGTTCTCTTTAAAAGTTAAAAAAAGTTAAGGAAAATATTTTGACTGTGCCTTTTCTCTTGTGGATAGATGCTGGAAGATTAACAGATTGATGGACAGCTATCAGCAGAGTTTAATAAGTACCAGGCAGAAACATGTCCTACTATTTTCGAGACTTCTTTCAAAACATTAGAAGGATAGCATCACAATGATTAAAATGCAGTTTAACTGGCAACATCAACGGTGAATTTAGTATCTAATGCAGGCTGCTCTAATTTTAACATAAACATAAGCCTATATTTCATACCTACATTTTTAGCTCATTGGTTATGTGTGTAGATCATTATAAAAGTATTTGAATAACAAACCATAAAAAAGAGGTAGGTTCAAGAAAAATTATTTGTAATTTGAATCTAAGGGTTGAGTTGAAATTATAAATATTCCAGAGTTACTTGGTTAAAAGTAATAAGTTTAACTTGTGTTAGTTTGGGTTCTTACAGATGCAGAAGCTACCCTTGAAATAAGAATGTGAAAGTCATTTATTTTGGAGGTGAAGGACTCATCAGTGGGGGAGTTTAGAAATAAGACAGGAGAACTAATAAAGCTAGCTGCCGTTGTAAGTGACTGGAGCTTCTTTTCACTGGAGAGACTGGCAGCCAGTGTAGGACATACACCTCAAA
This sequence comes from Pan paniscus, assembly GCF_029289425.2. Lineage (NCBI taxonomy): Eukaryota > Metazoa > Chordata > Mammalia > Primates > Hominidae > Pan > Pan paniscus. The sequence continues at coordinate 114,232,779 of NC_073262.2, read as the reverse complement.
ATTATCTCACTCAAGGGTTAAGGGAGCTGAGGGTGTAGAGCTGCTGGGAAAGAGCCACACTTCACCCCCTACATATCCTTCCAGCCAAGGATGGAAAAATAGGCTCAGTGGAAAGAGAAAGCTGTCAAGCAAAGAAAGGTGGGTGGGGGTCATCTGGTATAACACTGTGGTAGAGTGTTCCAGGGATAACTTTCAAGCTAAATAAGATCTGCTGCAACCATGTTTCTGCAAACTAGTGTATGTGCATATTTGTATTTGTATGCTTGTTTGTACAATTCTTCAGGGGAAAAAAGCTTTCAAAGACAATGGAAATTGCACAATCTTATTAATCATTAGACTCCCTTTTCTCCACTCTAACTTTATGCTTGAAATAGAATATTCTAGATTCAATAACCACTACTCTATTCATCACATATAGCTGTGCTTTACTGGTTATTATAATAAATAACACAAATGTAGCAACTTAATACTCAAAATTTATCACCACAATGAAACTTCTATTGATATTCAAGGGTAAAGGAGAGGACTTTCATATTTTCTTAGAATTTTTACCATAGGCAAAAAATAAATAAGGGGCAGTTTGTGTTCTATTAAATGCTACACTAAAAGCAAGAGAAGGAGAGTTTGGTCACCCAGGGCTGTTACTCTGCTCACCTGAATATGTCTAATGGATTCATAATGACAATAATAATACACTGCTAGTGAATGACCAGTACATTCTTCATTCCCACAAAGAAAGATCATATTGAACAACATTAAGAAAATGACTCTAAAGGCGCACCTTCATAAGAATACCTGCATTTACACGTGCTCCTAGTTCTTGTTTCAGATAGAACCATTTCATAGGGAAAATGCAGGCTTTTTTGTTGTTTTTTGTTTTCTTTTTTTTTTTATCCACAAAATGGTGCAGAACACATACATAAGAAATGATGCTATTGAACAAGATTCTTAAAATTGGGCACCACTATCTCATAAAATCAGACAGACTATTCACTTTTTCTGAGTTCCCGTCACTCTATATTTTTCCTCAGTATTTAAACCTAGTAACAGTTGACTTTGTTTTTAAATGTTTTATCTAAATTACTTGCTTTCTTAAAAAAAATGAAAGAAATTATGTAATTATTCTCAATTCTAGTGACTAGTCAACAGTCATGGCTTTGCATTCGCATGAATTTTTTTGGCTTTCGTTTCAACTTTTCCACACCAAATTTACCACAGTGAGATACTGCAAAGAAAAGTGTTTTAAGTCATCTGACTTTATTATGTAAATGGTAATATTCTTATTAAAAAGAATAGCTTGTTTTTCTCTATATATACCATAGGAAATTTTATTTATCTTACACAACTGCTGTTATCCTATTTTCTGAAGAAATGTTCATGTGAATAGTCTTTCTGTGTTTCTCTTCTCCATATTTCCATTTGATATGCAGTATCTTGATGGGAATTATTTTAAATCTAATTGATATTATATTAATCAAGTGAAATGAATATAATTTATCAGTTTACATTTTCTCTTAGAGTATAACAGGCTTATAAAATTATTTGAAAAGGTATTTTGTTCTATAACATTTTCACATTATAAAATTTCATGTGTATGGCTTCACATAGTAACTCTTAGCTATATCCTGTTCCATACTAATAGTGGATTTTTTATTCTTAATTTTTGTGGGTACACAGCAGGTGTATATATTTATGGGGTGTACCACATGAGAAGTTTTGATACAGGTATGCAATGTGAAATAAGCACATCGTGGAGAAAGGGGTATCTATCCCTTCAAGCATTTATCCTTTGAGTTACAAACAATCCAATCACACTCATTAAGTTATCTTAAAATTTACAACTAGGTTACTATTGACTATAGTAACCTCGTTGTGCTATCAAATAGTAGGCCTTATTCATTCTTTATATTTTTACATTTTATTTTATTTAACCATCCCCAGCCCCCTACTACCTTTCCCAGCCTCTGGTAACCATCCTTCTACTCTCTATCTTCATGAGTTCAGTTGTTTTGGTTTTTAGATCCCACAAATAAATGAGAACAGATGATGTTTGTCTTTCTCTGCCTTGCTAATTTCACTTAACATAATGATCTCCAGTTCTATCCAAGCTTTGCAAATGACTTGATTGCATTCTTTTTTATGGCTGAATAGTGCTCCACTGTGTATTTGTACCATGTTTTCTTTATTCCTACATCTGTTGATGGACACTTAGGTTGCTTCCAAATCTAACCTATTGTAAGTAGTGCTGCAACAATCATAGGAGTGCAGATATCTCTTTGATATAGTGATTTCCTTTATTTTGCATATATACCCAGCAGTGGAATTGCTGTACCACATGGTAGCTCAATTTTTAGTTTTCTGAGGAACCTCCAAAGTGTTCTCCATAGTGGTTATACTAATATACATTCCCACCAACAGTGTATGAGGGTTCCCTTTTCTTCATATTCTTGCCAGCATTTGTTATTGCCTGCCTTGGATGTAAGTATTAAGCCATTTTAACTGGGGTGAGATATCTCATCGTAGTTTTGATTTGCAGTTCTCTGATGATCAGTGATATTGAGCACCTTTTCATATGCCTATTTGACATTTATATGTCTTCCTATGAGAAATGTCTATTCAAGTCTTCTGCCCACATTTTGGTCAGATTATTAGATTTTTTTCGTATAGAATTGTTTGAGCTCCTTATATATTCTGGTTATTAAACCCTTGTCAGATGGCTAGTTTGCAAATATTTTCTCCCATTTTGTAGGTTGTCTCTAGAACTAGTAAGCAATCAGCAGAAGCCTCACATTTGAAATTACTATTTCAAATATCTCAATCTTCAGCTACATTCTCCTGCCTTTCTAGTTCATTTTTCTTTCACTGACTCTCCTTTGTCTCACGATCCCTCAGTGCTTCCTATCTCACATCTCTCTGCAGCCCGCTTAGATTCATGGACCATCATTGTAACCATGTTCTTACAAAAAATCCTCAACTTTCCTGCTTCTTAAAATCATACAGGCAGTAAGCAATATCAGAAATATTGAAATATCTCAATGCAAAATTCTAGACTTCTTTTCAATCTATAAATTTTTCCTAGATCATCTCACTAGACTACCAAATTCCATCTCTAGTCTGTTTTGTGAATCTGACCTTATCTCCATCCTTAATATTGCCACATGGAAATCTCAGGGACATCTCAAGTTTAGCACACCCTGAATAGATGTCTTCATCCTCTCTTCTCAATCTCTTCTGCCTTCGATTTCACCCATTTATATATTTTGTATCTGTATCCACCCTATTGTCCCTACCAGAAATTTGAAATTTATCCTTGAATGTCACAACCCCACAACCAACCAACCTCCAATTCGAGAGTAAATGCTTTGATTCTATGCCAAAAACACATTTGGACAATTTCCTCTTCTTTTTATACTCTTTTGTCATCATCTTAATCCCAGCCCTCAACTTCTTCAGCTTAAGTTATGAGACTAGATTTGATCTCCCTACTTTTTAATACAAAGCTTGAATTGTGCAGGTCCTCTGCATGAGACCTTTAGTGGCTTTACTAAAGTAAAATATCAGATTCTTAGCTTACAGAGCTCCTGATTTCTTTTCCAGTAGTCTTTCTCTTCACTGACTTTCTTTCCACTCCCCTTATAAGCCAAGTCAGTCAGTGCCTTCACCTGGAGTGTTCATGTTCCAATCATACCTAATGAACTCCTAGTTATCCTTATTTTCTCAGCTTAAGTGTGCTTTCTCAAAGAGCCCTTTCCTGATTTCTAAAATTATAACTTACTAATAGTACTCAGAAATTTTAATAAGTTATTATATATTAATATTATTTATCTTAGTTTTTAATTGTAGAATTCCACTCTCCACCACTAGACTACAAGATCCTTGATGACAGCAAATATGTCTGCTGACTCCATCACTGCATATCTATGAGCAAGCACAATATAAGCACATAGGAGACAGAATAACTACTTGGTTAATCATCTGAATTGATTTTTTTTCCATGTTTTAAAGACTTATTATTCTCCTTTACATCCTCTCTATACCAGCCTAATTAATTTCTGTGGTATTTTTCCCAATTGTTCTATCTTTATTTAGCATATTGTATTTGGAATAATTTTTCTTAGGTATTTGTAGTGCTCATATATGATTCATTTCTACAAACTCAATTTAAGATCTGTCTTGAATTTAGAGCGCCAGACGAAACACAGAGAAACAGACCTTCCGTTTTGACATGGTATTCATGTACCCTCTGAAAACCCTTTGAGGAGGAAGACCCTTGGAAGATTTTTTCCTATGCATGCAATAGGCCAATAACTTTCCTTAGTTTCTATTAGGGGAACCTGTTTTAAGGGAATCTTTTGAGTGCTTGCCTGTTAGTGTTTCCATTATACATGGGAGGGTAGTATTAGGTTTCATTTTTAGCTTCTTACTTCTGAGTTCTTGGTGACTTGTGTAGTAATTTTGGATACTGTTTGCTTCTCCAGCTAAAACGTGCATCAGGATCTCTTCTCCTTTTGACCTCTCTATTTATTTTCTGTTTCAATAAGAGTAAGAATATAAGGATGAAAAGAAAAATAAAGTTGATTTTATCACAGATTTTGGCAAAAATAAATAAATGAAAGCAGTCGTGAGATGAAATTCTTCTTTCGATTGAAGGTTTTTCTTCATCGAAGGGTTCGTGGTCTCACGGGTTTCAAGGAATGAAGCCGTGAACCACAGCAGCAAGTGTTACAGCTGGATTAGAGCAACGTGCGGACCCAAAGAGCGTGTGGCAGCAAGACTCATTAAAGCAAAAGCAAAAGCAAAAGTAAAGCGAAAGCAAAAGTAAAGCTTCCACACCTTACTTTGGACCCAGAAGGGTTGCCTTTCTGGCTTGGGTGTCTTATGCTTATATCCCCTTATGACCCCTCCCCTTTTCCTTTTTCTGTCCTATAGAATTAGCTTATTTTCTAGCTGCTTGTGGGTTGGCGGGCCTGATTGGTTAAAAACATCAGGCTACAGCTGTAGCGTAAACTCCCTATATGATTGGTTGAAGTTTCAATCCCTTAGCTTGCAGCTGTGACTCATTTTGGCTTAGGGGAAAGTCCCCTTTGATTGATTGACGTTTCAATCACTTAGCTTGTAGCTGTGACTCATTTTGGCTTAGAGGAAGGTCCCCTTTGATTGGTTGAAGTTTCAATCCCTTAGCTTGCAGCTATGACTCATTTTGGATTAGGGGAAAGTCCCCTTAGGGAAGTCCCTATTGACCCAGGAAGTCCAGCCAACATAGCCACTTAGTCCCTCAGTTGACTGCAGGCATTTCCAGTTAAGAGTTAACAGAATTTAGTAGTGATCCTAAAATTTGAGCTTTAAATACTGCCTTAGGGGATACTAAGACAAAGTGCTTGACAAGTTTTGCATTCCAACAGGCTTAATTTCTCCGTTGAAGTACCTAAAAGAGACTATCCAGATCCAATACAGGTTGCTCTCCGTAAGCCTCAACATGTAACTTAATTAACTTTTTGTCTGCCTCTGTTTCTCCGAAGCATTTCTTGAATTTGTGTGAATGAAAGGACATTTCTCAAGAGCACATAGTCTACTGTACCAATATTTGCATTTAGTAAATGGAAATCAGTTGTCTGTTGAAGACATCGTTTTCCATATTGTAGGTATTCTCCAGCTCTCTAACCTACAGTTTGTGAATTTTGTACATGACTAGAGGATGTGTTATGATGCCACATAGGGTTGAAAGAGAATTAAACTAATCATGTGCAGTTTCTTATTCCAATCTGAACAGCAACCGATACTTATTATGACTTAGGAAAAATCCCCACTCAGTTTGACTGTATCACTAGGAGGAACAGTTTCTAATATTCAACTGTTCATAAAATGCAGGTAGAAATCTTTTGCCCAAAGGACAAGCAAACACCAGAAAATAGAATTTCCAAAATATCAGCAATTTCCAATATGTCAAACCTCAATGGTTTTGTTAATGATCTGTTTCCAGAGTTAAGGATACAAAATACTGTTCCTGCAGGAGGAAGGGACTATCTGCATAAAGTCCTGGTTTGCATTATATGGCATGAAGTAATTAGTTATTCATAGGGCAGTAATTTGGTTAAGGGAAGAAAGGCTTACTATGCTGTGATAATTGCAATAGGCACATATGTATCTAATAAAATCTAATAAGTCTAATAAAAAGACACATCTAAAAATAATAAAAAGACATGTATCTTTACACATGTATGGTATGTGGATAAAAGATAAAAATTCTCTTCATCTTTTTTTTTTTAAGTTTAATGATACCATTGGGTAATTACTTATTACAATGATCACATGGCTGGCATTGCTAAAAATGGTATTACAAAAGCGTCTACTTTACAAGGATAGCTTAAAAATTTTTTATGATCATTTCCTCAAAATAATCAAGAGAATTCCTTATTTTACTTAACACCACTGTTGTATCAGTCAGAGGTTTATGTCTACAATTTCCAAACCATAGACTGACAGAAACTAAAGAAATGGACAATAGGTCTGTTTTTATTTACCTGGTTATGTCCTTAAGTCATGGACAGGAACTTTGTCAGTGTAGGGGCCAAGGCCCTTGGTTTCCTAAAGGTTTCTTAAAAACTCACTGACATGATGCAAATTAATAGGAGGAAAGGTAGCAAGACCCCATCTCTACCAGGCATGGTGTCCTACCCCTGTAGTCCTAGCTACTGTGGGAGGCTGAGGTGAGAAGATCACTTGAGTGCAGCAGTTCAAGGCTGAAATGAGCTAGGATCCTGTTGCAGCATTCTAGCCTGGGTGACAGAGCAAGATCCTGTTTCTGAAGAAAAATACCTAATTAAAAGACTTTAAAATGTATTTAATGAAGACCCAAAGATACAGGGAAAATTGTCCATTCTTATGCTTAGGTTCAAAAAAGTATAGCCAGACTTATGGAAATATGATTGAGTGTGAAAGAGTGTGATCTAATATTAATTGAGTGAGGAAACCCAGCAAGGCCTGTCTGTCTAAATTCTTGTTGATTTCTCTGAGCATGCATTCTTTCCTACTGGGTGTGGGGCAGGGCCCTCTCTGGAATGTGGGTCTAATGACCTACAGTCAAACAGGTAGGTCAGATCATTCTTTTATGGCCAGTTTTTACATAGAATATTTTCAGATTTTATGGCTGGCTTTCAGGAAAAGGGGTTCTCATTTGTATGCTCTGTCTGGGGGAAGAGGGATTCTAGGTTCTATGGCTTGCCTTGGTGGAAAATGGGACTGAGCGACAGGAGGACAGGAGAAAGTCAGAGAAAAACCTTTGCTTCTTGGGCTGCTGCTGAGGCCTTCATTCTGGTGTATAGTCTGCATACCATCATCACCCTTAGGAATGGTCATAGTTAGTAAAATAGTCCTCTCAAGTAGAGGGTTAGAGATATCCCCAGATTGCTAGAAATCTTCTTAATGTTTAGAAAGTGATTCCACATTGAGCAGCAGAAGTCAGTAATCCTGGATCACATGTGGGCTGATTTCCATCCAAATTAACTGAATATATTAATGTAAACAAGTGTGAATTTAGGTATGGTTTTATTTGCACTAATATCCTCCTGCCCCTTTTCTAATTACAAGAGCTAATCTGTACAATAAGGAAATGGAGTATAGTGGAAAATAATTTAACTCAATTGCACACCAAAGCCAGGGTGAAAAAGGATCAGCCTAGCATTCGTTGGTTCCATTATCCACCATGAATCCACTATTAATAGCAGAAATATTTTCCGAAGATTTTCTAGAACCACATGTAGCATTAAGATCAAAATTGTAAATTATAAAGAATTAAATGATTCTTTGTATCTATATTGGGCTACAAGAATGCCTACGAACCAGTATTAATATGCCTATTTTGTGAGAAGAATAAAGCTTACAGATAGTATTTAAATCATTGTTCTCATTGCAGAGCCGATAAGGGAAGACAGAGCCTGGATTTGAACTGCAAGCTCCCTAGCTCTAAAGTCAACTGGCTTCTCATACCATTACTCTGCCTCCTCCAAAAGATCACATTAAATGAGAGGCAGGTGGGCCACATGTAACAATACCTGTGGCAGTTCAGTCAAAAGTTTTGTTTCTTCTGAGTTTTTCTTCCGATTTCCTTCAGCTGCCCGCTGCATTGATGGAAATCAAGCTTTGTTCAAGAGGTATTCTTACTGTTCAAAGCCAGTTGATGGCCTCATCATTTTCTTCTTATTATTGCTCCATATGACATTTTATGTTACTCACTCTTACTCTCAGATTAGAAAATCAAACTGTGTATAACCTTCTTAAAACACACATGCACACACAAATCCTCTGAATTTATTTAAAAAAAAAAAAAAGATTCTGGAGCCTGAGCATGGTGGCTTATGCCTATAGTCCCAGCTTGTTAGGTGGGTAGATTGGTTGAGCCCTGGAGGTCAAGACAGCAGTGAGCAGAGATCGCACCACTACACTCCAGCCTGGGAGACAGAGTGAGACCCTGTCTCAAAAAAAAAAAAAAAAAAAAATCTGATGCGAAAAAGTTTTTATAAATATTGCATAAATGTTTTAATCATTAACGCTTTTCATGAAGTGATTATCATACAATCTATACTTATTTGAGTCTATTAAAACAATCATAGTATTCTATGTATACTACATATATAGCTTGTTTTTTTCACAAAAAATGCTATTGCATCTCCTAAGAGGCCATCTTTTTGGTGCCTGTTGCTTACAGTTTATGTATAGCATGGCATAGTGTGATTAGAAAAAAATGAGCACCTCTGAGGATTACAATTATGAGACCAGTTCGTCACAGACGAATAAGCAATCAGTGAGGGTCTTGGATCTCAAAACTAAAAAGCTTCGGGTTTTCTACAGTGATCCTTGCTGCTGCAACTTTATCTAGGGTTTTGATCCACTTACAAATTTAATCTAACCTCTCTGAACTTAAATATTCCATTATCTGTTAGAAAATAATTAGAAGCTGTAAGTAGAAGTCTGCATACACGGAGTTATTTGGGAGTCCCTGAGCTCATTGAACTGAGGAGTTTGACGGATACTGGTCAGCTAATATTGGACCACAAGCTAATAATAGCAAAAATACTGCTTAGCTAGGTGAGAAAGTTAACTTGGGGAAAATGAAAATGAAACATTTGCGATTTATGGTCAGAAATAAATTTCCCTTTTTCATTTGTTTCCTGGTAAGAAAATAGCCAAGGGAGCCAGTTATTTTTTCATTTTTCTTATTTTTTTAAACAATTTATAATTAAGATCTAGGGCCCACTTGATCTCAGCTCTATTGACTATAATTTCCTTCTATCCCTACAAAGAATTTTGGTGAATCAGGAATATGTCTAGTATAATGCGTACAAATAATAGGTAAATCTGACCAGTAAATTAAAAATTGTCAGCTCTAGCAAGCATGTGGAAAATTCACCATAGGAAACATGTGTAAGCTTTTTGGGAGACTTGCAAACACAAGGGGTTTGAGTATAACATCAGAAAAGGTTTTTCCTCTTGTGATTAAAACAATGCACCAAGTGCCTTTAAAATAAATTTATTTCAAAATGTGCAGCACTCACTTACTTAATGAATGTGCTACTATACTCTAATGAAAGAAAACACATTTTATTCTTTTGCAGAACGGCTCTTCAAAATACAATATTCTTTAGTTTTTCATATAATGTTGATTTTAAAAAGGTAAATTTATGAATTCTCTTATTTTACTGGGTTTATGGGTATGAATGTATTTTGAAAATGTTCTGTTATTCTTTTCACTTGTACATACAATTATCTCACATATAGTGACCATAACAACATTTTTAGTGTATCTTTATACTTTTGAGATCCATAAATAATATCAATAGGTTTATTAGAGAGAAACCCACTCTTCTACTTGGTAATTCAATTGTCATTTAAAGTAACAGCCTATAGAAAAAAAATTTTCCAAATCCATATTCCTTTTCTATTTCAAATCCACATTCCTTTATTTCCCCACTGGTTATTTTCTCTTATAATTTCTACATCTCTTTAGTAATCTTTTTTATGTACAGGAACTCTCTATGTACTTCATGGGCATGTGTAACTATTAAGGAAATAACATTCCCGTTTACAAATGAGAATGAAATATTTAGAAATAGCCCAGATATAACTCCGCTAGCAGAGTTTTCTAACTGAAAATGAAGCAAAAGACTTCCCTTAATGAGGCATAAAGTCTTTCCACTGCTTCTGAAATAAACAGAATTGTTACATTAGATTATCATTCTTTTATTTAATACTTTGTCTATTGTACAGAGAAATTTACCATCATCTGTGTCTAAAATTTACTTAATTTAAACTCCTGGGTGAATTCAGTAAAATTTTTAAAAGTGGGCAGTTCCATTTTTCAATTTTAATCTTTTAAAGAGAATTTTATAAATACTAATTAGGAGACCTCTTAGGTAAAAGAAATACTGAATTTAGAATCTTGATATAAAAGATCTTGGTCTAAATTCTCCTGCTACCTACAAGTTGGGAGCTCAGTGGGAGCCCAGCGAATCTGGTTTTGAAAGGCAAATTAATAAGTAACTGCTCCTAGGTTGTTTAGGATGTTAAAAAAATGATTCTTGTTATCTATTCTATGTTATATAAATATAAAATACTATTTTTATACTTCTGGCATGTTCTAATAAACATAATAATGACTTAGTAGCTATAGTATGAAAATACATATTATCTGTTAAATTACATGTGATATAACTCGGGATATTATGGGAAAAAAGCCTCTATTTATTTACTGTCTTTTGAGTAATGCTACCTTCAGGATGACACACTTTTGAACCGGATGTGGTGAACTCAGTTTCAATGTCTGTAAGCTCTCTTAGGGGTAAATAAATTCTAGGACATATACCAAGACTTTGGTTGACTTCAGATTAGGACTGCAGCAGGGCATATGTTGCAATGAGATGCACAGTGGGTGAGAACTCTTGTTTTTTCTTAATATGTTCCAACTGAAATTACTGATAAGTCTCAAGAGACCCTCATCTCCAAGCATCTTTCTATAGTCTTCTTTCCAAAGGTTTAACAATAACCATTTCCTATAATGAGTAAAAATAGCATTCAGAATGTTCCTCTGGTGGATTTAGTATTCATCTCATTACATGGCTTAGGCACCATTGCCCATTTCTAATCAATAAATTATTTTCTCCCTTTTAGATTTAGATTTTGATTAGCTTGAACTTCATAAAACAATATCAGAGGAACAAAAAGAGAAACAATTTCTGTAGTCTGTTAACTGTGATCCAAGTGTGTTGAATACGTTTTCTTCCATTCATCATGGTAATAAAGCACCAAAGACCATCATCCAGCTTTAAACTATAAGTTAGCAGAAAGACTTACATAATTAGTGACAACTTTTTATAATAAGAAAATGAAAGCCTGTATTTAAGAACTTCCTATTATTTAGGAATTTTCTCTGCATGCCTTTTTTTCACATTAGCAATTCAAATAGATACAAGATGTTTCGATTTCTAAAGGGTTATATATATGCCAAATAGTTATTTTGTGGATAGTAAATGAAGGTTTTAAGGTATTTCTATTAATACTACAGGGTTTTATTTTCATCAGCTTAAGTGAAATGCATTCAAAACAAGGCAGTGCTGGTTCAAGGTTAACAGTCGGTCGATCAAGACTTGGTGAAAGACAGTTCTGATATTTAAGTCAACCAAACAATCTGTTGAAAAATATGTATTTGCCAGCTAAGACGTTCTTTGAAGCATGATCCTAGGTTATCTAACTGTCGTTTTGGTGATGAGATATTACATTACAAGGTCTCTGTGCTATGAGGTTGATAAGACTGACTGTGAACACTGGCATACACCTAAACTATTTGACTTACAAATCAGCAATCGAGCATAAAGTATTCAGGGACAAGGGACCTTGGAGGATTACTAAGTGATATTTATCATTTGGGTTTATCCTTCTCAAGTGTTTAAATTTAGGAATATGTCAGTATTTGATAAGGAACAGTGGCATAATTTCAAGGTGAAATTTAAACGTAAGTAAGAACGAAATCAGTTTCACCGTTTAAAGAAACAGGAAACAAACGCAAAAATTGGTAGAAGCTCAATCAAGATGTGGGGACATCTCGTGACCCACTATGCTTATATAAGCTGAGTCTCAAATCATGTTTCTTTCTCTCAGGGTGTTGATTGCACCGATAACACCTTACAGAATGTAATAATGTATTTACATTTCATCCTTGATAACTGGCATTTTTAATTTGCCATTGCAACATCAATTGACCTATATGTTAGACTACAAGACTCAATCTGCAGTGTGTCAAGGAAAAAACATAAAATGATATAAACTAATGAATATTTTGAGAGATTAGAAAGAATTTCTTTAGAAATGTGGTATCCTGTAATAGTTCAATCAAAAGAAAGTAAATTAAATATGCCCACTTGAACAATTCATGGAAAGCTGGTGGAACCCAAATAGCAGGAATACAGCTATGCCTCAGGAATGACCTGGAACTAGAAATTTAACACTGTAAGCATCTATAGAGACCTCGTGTATCTCAGCTTCTGCCCAGCTTGTGTGAAGTACCTCCATTAACCCCTAGTCAAGGAAGCAGAGTTTAGGAAAACGATTCTCATTGGCCTCTTTTGGGATTGTGCCCATCCCTGGATCAAATGAAGAGGGCATAATCCCATTTTTCAAAATGGCTGCTGATGGTCCAGGAATTTTATCATGTACATTGAGTGAAGACCAAGATTAATAAAAGGGAGAGGGAGGAACTCGAGAGGCAACCTGATAAGTGACTGCTAAAAACTTAATTAATACTTCTAGTCTAACCAGAGACCAAAAGAAATGTTTATTTCAAGCTACATTGCCTCATTTTTCTCTTATGTATATTTTTTTTCTTATTCACCTTTTGTAATGGATGATTTTTTTTCAGTATGATTGCTATGTAGGTGTTGTTCACTGTTGGTAATCATTTAATTAAGACCTTTTTCCTTTATATTCTATATCCCTACATCTAATTCTTCCAAAGTGTATGACTCGAATTCTCTTTTGCCCAATGTCAGATACTTACAGGAAATCTATCAGTTACTCTTTCCTTTTTCTTTCTTATCTGGGAGAAATCCTTTAATCCTTTTTTTATTTTTATTTTTTTTTGAGACGGAGTCTTGCTCTGTCGCCCGGGCTGCAGTGCAGTGACGCTATCTCGGCTCACTGCAACCTCCGCCTCCCGGGTTCAAGCGATTCTCCTGCCTCAGCCTCCCGAGTAGCTGGGACTACAGGTGTGTGCCACTATGCCCAGCTAAATTTTGTATTTTTAGTAGAGATGGAGTTTCATCATCTTGGTTGGCCAGGATGGTCTTGATTCCTTGACCTCGTGATCCGCCCACCTCAGCCTCCCAAAGTGCTGGAATTACAGGCGTGAGCCACTGAGCCCGGACAGAGAAATCCTTTCTTAAGAATTCCACTCTCATGCTACAGTCTGGACGGGTAATATCTAGGTCATTGGCCCAGCTGTAATTCTAAGTTCTCTCTTTCTCATCATTCAGAATCCCCCTTTGCTTCTCAGCTGAATTAAATCCTTTAGTTCCGGGATACCATATCTTCCTCCTTCTTAGTTTAGTATTTCATTTTACTGAAGGTATATCTGTAGTAGTCTGTGCCCAATCAGGAGATAGAATACAATCCATACTGTGGGTTAAAGAGGGGAAAATTTAATGTGAATAATCATTAAACATGGCAAGAGTAACTGTACTGTGTAAGGATACTTTATATGGTACCCTAAGGGTGAGGGAGATTACCTAAGAAAGGTCAACTTGAAGGAGTCCATACTTTGTTTGAGTTGTGTTTTGGCCAGGGGGTAGGAGAAAAGTTGACTGGTTTAGCCAGGTTGGAGTTGTTCTGGGGTTATTGAGCAAACAGTAAGCATCCTCTGGATTGCAGGCTGGGGAACAAGTGATCAGCAGCTGCTGCTGTGGGAGAGTGGGTGCTTAATTGTGAGGGGGCTTGCTGGTAGAGCCCAAGCAAAGTAGGCCACTGAGTGCAGATGGTGTGAGGGCTTGCTGACAGAGTCCAAGCACCTGCACTGGAAGGAGGCCTGGAGAGCAGGCAGATCGTGTAAATCTCAGGTTTTCATGTCAAAGAACTATGGAAAGGTTATCATCAGGCCAAGACTTTAAGGTCAGAGAGGACAAATCAGGTCCTGGGCCTGTGACTAGGATGGACTGTACCAAGTGTTCTCACACTCAAACTGCTGACCACCCCCCTACACCCAACACCTGCCTACTCCACTCCCAAACCTGTGCCAGAAATTGCAGGAAGCCTCTTCTTCCTGCAGTATCCCTCCTGAGACTACTACCTAAAATCTTAACATCATGCCCTCTTTAAAGAAGATATGTTTAAAAGAACTCACTTATTTATCACAGAGGATACATTGAAAGGTATATTTATAGTTGAGAGGTAATGAATTCATAATTGACACAATTATATTACCCCTAATACTTTCTTATTACATGATATTTATTTCCTATACATGGTAATATTTATTTTCTTTTGCCTCCCTCCCTCCCTCCATCCCACCTCCCTTCTTTCCTGTCTTCCCATCTTTCCTGTTTTTCTGTCTTCTTTCAGAATTGACACATTCAAAGATACTTTTTATATACCCCCTACTTGTTTGATAGTTTGCCTGGGTATGAAATTCAGTTGATAGTACTTTTCCCTCAATATTTTGCAAATATTTTCCAATTTATTCTAGCTTCCAGTATTGCTGTTATTGCAGTCCAATGCCATTTTGATGCCAAATTTCTGTTTTTCTCTTGGCAATATTTGGGAATCTTTTCTCTTGTCTGGTATTTCCAAAATTTCCAAGCAATGAAAGTTGGGGCTTTTTTTTTCTTCATTCATTGTTCTGAGCTCTTGAGGGATGCTTTGAATCTGGAAACTTTGAATCTGGAAACTTATGTCTTTCAGTTTGGGGATTCCCGTCCCCACCCCCAATCCCATGGCATCTTTGATAATATTTATCACACTTTTTTTGTTCCTTTTTCTGGAATTCTTACTAATTATATGCTGGACCTTCTAAATGGATCCTCTAATTTTCTAGTATGTTTTCTCAGATTTTCCAGGTTTATGTTTTTTCTTTTTCTGAGAATTTTCTTGACTTTTCCTTCGCAGTTATTGTATATGATAATACCATATATGATACTTTCAATTTCTAAAACCATCTTTCTTGTCATCATTTTTCTTTAAATGCATGATACTTGGTTGATAGATACAATATATTTTTTCATATGTTTTAGGATGCTAATTTCTTAAATGTTATTTTCAAGTCCCTGAATTGTCTCCTCCCTCAGGGTTCTTTTCTTTCTGTTTGTTTAAATCGGGTCTGTTTTTAGAGCTAGAGTTTTTGCAGAAATATCTGTTGATTTGAACTTTACTGTGAGCAGGTATGTGACCATTTGTTTGAGTTACCCACCTTAGTTAACTCAAAAGATTTCTCTCTTTCCAGAGAGAAATCTGTCAGTTTGTCTGCTGCTAAATTACATATCTGGCTGCCAGCATTTTTACAGATGATTCCAAGTAGTTTGGCTCACCATGTGGACATTCAAAAAAACCAAAAAGAAAAAAAAAGGTATTTTTACAGTTAGCCTCCCCTTCCCCATTTTCCACTGTGTGTGGTGTCCCCAAATGTAGTGACTTTCTGGCTCATTTCTCCATTTAAAAATTTATAGTTTCTTGCCAGAATGGAGTTAGTCACCTGGTACACCTGGTACTCTGAATAAAGAGATATTTAGAGAGTTTAATAGCAATTTATAAGGATTTTAATTGTTATTCTTGTTTTCAGTCCTACCTTTCAACTTCACCATCTGTGCTACTAAATTTCTTAGTTTTTATACCTTTTCCTATTTTTTCCTGATGGAAATGGCTTTTGTATTATTGGCATCCCTCTTTGTAGGCACTTGGCTTTTTGCTTTTCTCATTTTGCTGTCTCCATTTCTTATCATTTTTCGGAGATCTGTTGTCATTTTTTCACTTGCTATTATCCCATCCTCTTTGTTCCTGTATTTGTATCTTTTTACGACCTTAAAACCTTCACTCTTGTTTTAGCAGGATTTGGGAAGGAGCAGAGAAAATGCATGTACTTAAAACAGTTAACTGGAAGAATCATAAGGAAATGAAATTGAAAAATCCTAGGAGAGCCCCTTCTGACCTTGTTTTGTTTTGTTTTTTCCTATTGGGTTTTGTGAAGGTAAAATGAAAGAATAAGTACCCTCTAATTTCAGCCATTCAGTAATCTCATTCTATTGTGGAAAGCTTCCCTTATAATGAACAGCACTATACATTCTTTGGACAATCAATGATTGCTTATTGAGAACTACAGGCTCCTTAAGCAAATGATCTTGTCATCCTCACATGGAAACAAGAAAGACAAGAAGCACCCATATTGAGAAGTGGTAGTTTATAACTTAAGGTAGTCACTGCTGGGAAAAATGTCTAAGAAAATACCCACCAGATTGCAGTTAAAAGTGAAATTCTTCTTTGATTTTTCTCATAAGTTGAAATTTTAAAATATTGGGAATAGTTAAAAGTTATCCTCTTTGATTTAAATACAAGAGAAGTTTTATAGGAAATAATATGTGCAATCTAATTTGGCTAAGGATAGAGCTTGGCAGTAGTACTGTCAACCTTATTATTAACAGCTACAGAAATATTTATGGTGGCCATTGTTTTCATAGACTATAGAGGTATAAAGATTACCAAGGTGAAAGAAGACATTTAACAACTGCATGCTTCTTGACAGAAGGACTCTAAATGTTAACACACTGAGTCTGTCTAACTTGACAGGAAACACACACACACACGCACACACACACACACAGAAGAAATTATTTTTTGTGAGCCTGTTAGCTCAAAGAATATCTTCTTACACAGGCTGACGGTAATTGAAATTAGCGTGACCAGTTATATTTTTATTCCAAAGACATTTTCTTTGTAGGCAGAAGTGAAAAGAGCCCAAAGCAAGGACTCTTAGCATTTTTTCCATTCAGAGATTTCTTTGAAAAATCTGATGAAAGCTATGGATCCTTTGTTCAGAAAAAGTATGCATACGAGTGTATTCAACCATGACTTTCATTCAGTTCCTGGGGATTTGGAATCCCTCTGGAGGGTATATACACAGGAATCACTGGCTTAAAGACTTTTCTTAAAGCTCAGTGTTATTATGCTAATATTATAACTCTAAAGGAGACTTAAGAGGTCAATATGTGCCCTGGACTGCTCAAGAGATTATTCTAAGTCACTGCTCAGTTTTAACAGTCAGTGTATTGGGACCCTTTTGTATCTTACCTTGTTTAATCTCACAACAATCTGTAAAATAGGTGATACACAATGAAGACACAAGTTCTGAGAGGGTGGATGCAGGTCCAAAGTCCCACAGCAAGTAAATGATGGAGCAGGGCTCAAATCTATGGCATGACTCAAAAATGTCTCCTTCTGCCAAGTGACATTACTCAAATTGTTGGGTACATTTATATGGGCAGTCTAATAAATAAAGAGTAACACCAACTAAAAAGAAAAAAGAATGTTCATTTCCCCTTTTCCTAGTACATGGCGTACATGTATATATGTCCAAGTTTTCACTTTACTAGAAGAATTTCAAAAGTAGGAGAAAATAGGTAAATTTAATATAAAGTCTATACAAAAGAAATAAATAGGAGTATTCCAATGGTAAGAATGTATCAGGTGAAAATAAAAAATAAAATAGATTTCTTGATTTTTTGCCAAGGCCTTTCTTCCAAAAGCCTTTCTTCTGAAACTTAGACCAGAATATTCAACTGTTTCCTAACTAGTTGAAACCACACAGAGGATTCAACATACCCCAGTTTAACATACTCCAAACAGATGTAAGTTTTACTCCTAAGCCCGAGTTGCTTTTCCCATGTTCTTATTGTAATGAAGGTTGACACCATCAACTGAGTCACCCAAGTTATCTGCAACTTTCCTCTATTTCTCAGCCCAGCACGACATTGTAGACATTTCCATTTTGATCTGTGCCTGATCTTCCTGTTTTCAGGGTTCATTTTTTCCAGTTCAAGCTTCACATGCCCTCTAGTGAGGTCTTTGGACCACAAAAAGCTGATGATCTAGTTGCAGAGGACTCATCTAGAATTTCTGTGTAAGAAGGCTTAGAAGTATTGGCCCTATTTGAAAGGACAGGGGACACGAGGGGGACGTGGAGAGATGCGTGGTCTAAAGCTCTGCAGCCTCTCTTGGCAGTCAGTGTTTCAAAAGATTGAGGTGTATAGTGAGTTGAACTAAAGTGGATTGT
The DNA here is from genome assembly GCF_029289425.2 of Pan paniscus. NCBI lineage: Eukaryota > Metazoa > Chordata > Mammalia > Primates > Hominidae > Pan > Pan paniscus. Next base: position 114,214,481 of record NC_073262.2, on the reverse strand, counting down.
GCCTTAGAGGCCACCAAGCATGTCAGATGGCTCTAGCTAAAGTTCTCTTTTATTCCCCACAGACATACAAAACCGCCACTTTAACTGAATTATTCTTTTGCCTGTTTTTATAGCATTTTGATTAATGAAATAAAATAGATTCTCTTATCAAATAATAACATTATACGAAGATATAATCTTTCTTTTTGGGGAAATTTTAGTTACTCTTAAAAAGCTGATTTTTTTTGAATTAAAAAATCTATTGATGAAATTCATTTAGCAACTGATCATTTTTAAGTAATATTTTTACTATCATGTGAAGGTTCAAAAATAAAAATTGAAATAATTGTGAAGTAGTGACTTGATGTCTCTTTACCATTTTAATAATTTAGATTTCAACTGAGTATAGCTCTAATGAAAATAAATATGTAAAAGATGAATTTGCATTGTGTAATTTTTCTGAAACATTGTATAATACAGTCAATTTACCTTGATAAAGAGAATTTAGCCATATTCCATAATAAGCTTCCTTTGAATTAACAATTTGTTATATCACAAAACTTCTTTAGCTCTCAAAATTTACTTGATAAATTTTGGACAGCTGTGTTTCAATATAGGAAAACATTATTTTGTCAAATAGATGTATATGTGTGGATTGAAAAAGAGTGTTAATAGATTCTGTACAAATGAATCCATTTATATTATTATGTTCTGATTATAAACTAATATACACTGATAGAAACGCAGAAAATATGTACAAATGATGGTCTGGTTAAGTTCAGTGATGATTGCTATAAAAAATTTGAAATAAATCTTTGAGGCTTTCTTTTTTTGCTTGACTGATTAGATATGCCTCATCCCCTAAATCATATATGCCATAGACAATAATGGATTAATATATGGTATTTTACAGGTTTTTTCCTAACCCTCCTCTCTATAGACCATTTGGATATTGCATTTTTCCTTGCTTCTTCATGTTTTTAGGACAGAAATAACAAATGAATAAAAATACTCTCTCGATAGAATGAGTAAGTGGGGCTGGATGCAGTGGCTCATGCTTGTAATCCCAGCACTTTGGGAATTGGAGGCAGGTGGATCACCTGAGGTCAAGAGTTTGAGACCAGCCTGGTCAACATGGCAAAAACCCATTTCTACTAAAAATACAAAAGATTAGCTGGGCATGGTGGCAGGCACGTGTAATTCCAGCTACTTAGAAGGCTGAGACAGGAGAATCGCTTGAACCCAGGAGGTGGAGGTTGCAGTGAGCCTAGATCGTGCCATTGCACTCCAAGCTGAACAACAAGAGTGAAACTCCATCTCAGAAAAAAAAAAAAAAAGAGTAAGTGGGTAAAAAGCTACATCATTCTTTAGTTGTTACACGTGTAGGAGAAGGGCATTTCATGAAGAGATAGATCAGAGGGGGAAAAAAAAGTCATCAAGAGAAAAAGATTATAAAACTAGGACCTAGAGAAAGGTCTTCAGGGGTAAGAAGGAGGCTCCCAGGGGTCTCAGGGTGCTAGAAAAGAGAAGAGAATGCAGAGGTTTATTAGGAATTTCTACACATTATACCTTAGAACCATCTGACACATAGAGAAAAGTGGGAGTTAAGGTGTATATTTCATTTATGTTGTTGCTTTCTTAAAAATGAATATTTTTAGACCTAAGCATCCAGAACTAGTGGATTTATAACTACTATGTAGCTAAATTGCCAGAATATATTCGTCTTATTTTGAAGCCTCTTTTCTGTTCCATTGAGCTGTGTGTTTCTACTTCCAAAAATGAAAATAAAACACCATTTCATGTACTTCCTCTTTATTGGATATTTTGATATTTGTCAGAGCAAGTATGCTTTCATTATTATTCAAAGCATTCAGACTGTTTTTTTTTTTTTTTTTGCTGTGAAGTCTATAATTGCATTAACATCCCTTCCTCTCCCAAATGACATCTTATATAACGTTGAATTAAACATGTAGTTTAATTTGGAGAAAGCTGAAACTTTACAGTATTGAAACATTTCATTCAGATATACTTTAGTTTTATAATTTTCTTGAAATATGATTGTATTTTTTTTCATTGGAGTTACTTGTCAATATTTTGTTGTTTCTGTTCCTATTGTGATTGGTGTCTTATTTCTTATTCATATTTTTAATTGGATATTGTTGGCATAAATTAACTCTTCTTGTTTTGCATACAGTTATCCCTCTATATCCAGGGAGGGATTGGTTCCAGGACCTCTGCAGATACCAAAATTCACGCATACTCAAGTCCCACAGTCAGCCTGAAGAACCCACATATACAAAAACTTGACCCTTTCATATCTGCATGATTTGCTTTTCCGCAATACTATATTGCAGTACTAGTTGCATATGTGAAACCTGCTAATACAGAGGGTCAACTGTATTGAAAAAAAAATCCACCTGTAATTGGACCCGTGCAGGTCAAACCCATGGGCTGTCGTTCTTCAGAGGTTAACTGTATTTCTGTGTGGTCTGTTAGTTCTAGTATTCTAATAACATCTGGTTCTTATAACTATGATGTTTTCATCTTGTTTCTGATATAATTCCTATAGTTTTATCTCTTTTCTTATTGTTAATGCTCTATATTTGTACTTTTTGCTCTTTCTTTATCAGGATTTACAAGACCCTCTCTTCCTCTGGTATATCTCAGACCACATATATTTTTTCTATTTCCATTTAATATTTTTCTTTTATTGTCTTCCCTTTTCTGTCAACTTAGTGATTTTTTTTCTAGTACTTCTGTTTTTCAAGTCTTTAAAAATGTATTTTAAGATTTTAAAACTTGTCAGGGATCTTAGCTCTTAATTTTAAAGTGGTCTTGCCAAATAATCTTCAGCAGCCAACACAATGTCTCTCACACTGCAAATTCTCCAAGTTGTTTGCTTTCTAGGCAAGTTAATGCCTATCGTTTTAAGATGGATTATTACCTTATTCTATAAAAATTTATCCCAGAAATGATATTGTACTTCTTCAGTGACTATTTTATTTGAATCTTTCTTATTCTCAAACAAATTTATTATGAACTGAATTTCCTCAGGGTGTAACTTAAACCACTTCCTAGGTATATGTAAAGACAAAAAGACATTCTATTCAAGAAGGTAATATGAGAGAATGCAATTTGATTGACAATAAATTCATTATAGATTGGATATATTTATGTAGACATATGACTGCCACACCCTTTATAATGTTTATACTATTTCAGTCTTGGATTGCATTGATTTTACCTTCAGTCACTTCATGAAGTTTGAGATAATGTGAATTTAAAAAGCCCTTCTTTAGGGAATGAAAGAATACATAAAAGAATGCAACAAGACTCTACCTAAATTGTCATTATTTTAATTTTTAAAGGCTTTTACTTTTTCTGTAGATACAGTAAATTTCTGATGTAAGATACCACGTCCATCTTGGTTACTACTCTAGTTCCTAGAATAAAATAGGATATAATTATGAATATCTTATGAATAAACAGCTATGCTATTTATGTTTACTTTCTCTCTAATTTACACTAATTTATCAGTATTATGAGAAAAAATAAAAATAGCTATGGCATCAAATAAACATTCCATATTTGATGTCATAGCTATTTCTGAATGGTCTACAAAATTTTGATAAAAGCAAATTATTGCTTAGTTTTTTTTTTTTTGTTGTTATTTTTGTAGAAATGGAGTCTTGCTCTGTGGCCCAGGCTGGAGTGCAGTGGTGCGATTTCAGCTCACTGCAACCTCTGCCTCTCAGCTTCAAGCAATTCTCCTGCCTCAGCCTCCTGAGTAGCTGGGACTACAGGTGCACGCTTCCACGCCCAGCTAATTTCTTTTGTATTTTAGTAGAGACGAGGTTTCACCATGTTGCCCAGGCTGGTCTCAAATTCCTGAGCTCAGGCAATCAGCCTTCCTCGGTCTCCCAAAGTGCTGGGATTACAGGTGTGAGCCACCGCGCCCAGCTAGTTTATTTTTAACTTGTTGTTGTTGTTGTTATTGGTTGGGTTCCACCAAGAAGGATATGCCTCGATGGAATTTAGTGTGCAAAATGTTATTGGAGAATGACTTTGGGATTAACAGCTGTGGTTGGGCAATAGGAAGTAGGATTGGACATAGAGAGATACCAGGTTGTGAGTCATGCCTGACAGCAGCCTTGTCTAACTCTTTCGGTAGCTGTGGTGCTGGAACGACCCATCAAAGTTATCCTGGTTGGCATCGATCAGTCATTCATTAGGGTCCCTCTGGGAAGGGGTGTAAGTTTGGGCAAATTGGCTCTTTGCAGCTGAAGAAATCTCTGTAGGGTGAATGAAGGCTGTTTGCCAGCAGCGCTCTCAGATAAGTCTTTCCTTGAAAGGGTATCAGGGTGGTGGTTGTTTTGCACACAGTGTATCAATAAATAAACCTATCTCTGGTCAACATTAACTATGTAATTAGGGGAAAGGTGCTAGAGTATCTTTGTGTGACAGCAGACACAAGTGTAAATTAACATGGCTAACTGCATTTGATGGGAGAAGCTAAGATACTTAGAATAATGCAAGACAGAATAATACAAAGTGCTGTATTTTCTGCTTCAGAGAGTAAAAGCTTAAGAAATACTGGAACTCCAGGGAGATGTGAAAGAGATACAACTTGAGCTCATTGTTTTGATGTGGATTTGGTTTGGATAGGGTTAGGGCACAGTGAATTTCTTGCATTTCTCAAATCCTTAAGATAGATTTGCCTTGCATTTCATAAAAACTGTTCTACCTTTGAGAAGTTACACTCAACGTTTCCACTTTCTGATAATCATTACCTTGCCTTACATTTATTTCACTCCCACACTTCAATAAATATTCTCTTGGCTTCACTCAGAGCCCTTAACCCTTCTCTCTTCTTCAAGTTTGTTAGCTGCTATAGCCTACTTTACTTTCTTGTTCCATCGTCAGTAACTTTAACTACTTTCTTAAGGCTATCCAATCTGCTGTTTTGCCCCATTGACTTTCTGCTAGAGTCACCTTGCCAGCTGCCATCCATGCTAAACGCAAAGACACATTCTTCTCACTACGAGAGCCAAGATGGAGCAAGTCCCTTCAGTGTGCAGAAGGGCCCTTCTTTTTTTTTTTTTTTTTGAGATGGAGTCTCACTCTGTATCCTGGGCTGGAGTGCAGTGGCACAATAATCTTGGCTCACTGCAACCTCCACCTCCCGGTTCAAGCGATTCTCCTGCCTCAGCCTCCCAAGTAGCTGGGATTACAGGTGCCCACCACCACGCCCAGCTAATTTTTTGTGTTTTTAGTAGAGACAGGGTTTGACTATGTTGGTCAGGCTGGTCTCAAACTCCTGACCTCATGATCCACCCACCTCGGCCTCCCAAAGTGCTGGGATTACAGGCGTCAGCCACCATGCCCAGCTGGCCCTTTTATACTATTTTAAGTTCACTCCATTTTATTGGCCCTTGTGCTACTTAAAGACCTCTTTTTATGCTTCATTCAGGGAGATTCCCCTTTCTTTCATCTAGTTTAACTGCTTACAGCTACTTTTATGTTTTGGAACCTTGAAATCCTCTTTGTCTTTCACTTTTATTTTTCATGCATCCTTTGCAGCAATCAATCATTCACTGGATGCTGACATGTCAGACATTACGCTTTACAATATAAACAACACATTTACTTCCTACACTGTAATGCCCAACTTTGTTTTTACTACCCCGTTTTTAGACTCTCCCTTTCCTTTAAATCACCTAGCCTTGTTTCCACCTGAATTGACTCTCCCTTAGCTAAGAGAGCCAGACAGACTCCATCTTGGCTCTTTCACTGGCAGCCCCTTCCTCAAGGACTTAACTTGTGCAAGCTGACTCCCAGCACGTCCAAGAATGCAATTAACTGATAAGATACTGTGGCGAGCAATACCCACGGTTCCCAGGAATTCGTCCGATTGATAACGCCCAAAGCCCTGCGTCTACCCGGCGTCTAGCACCTTGTAATAGTCTTAGAGCCCCTGCATCTGGAACTGTTTACTTCCCTGTAACCATTTATCCTTTTAATTTTTTTGCCTACTTCTGTAAAATTGTTTTAACTAGACCCTCCCTCCCCTTTCTAAACCAAAGTATAAAAGAAAATCTAGCCCCGTCTTCGGGGCCGAGAGAACTTTGAGCGTTAGCTGTCTCTTGGACTCTTAATTCGTCTCGAAGAGTGGCGTTTTCTCTAACTCGCTCAGGTACAACAACACAACCTCAACAAGGTAGGTATTGTAATTATTACCCTAAAAATGAGGAAACTGAGACTCGGCTTAAATCATTTACTAGCTAAAGTTATATGGTTTTTATATTTCAGGCAGGATTCACACTGGGATTTTTATGACTCTGACACCTGGAAACTTTCAACTTGTCAAAAAAATAAGTGGCAAGCACAGTGTCGGGTGTTAAAATACACAGAGCTTTAAGAGACTCTCTTTGCTTTGAGGACTGCAGAGCTGAGTGTGGGGAACCACTAGTGCAGTTAGTGCTATAATAGCGGTACCTATTACATGCGGTGGGAGCCTGGAGAACAGAGTGCTTACTCTGCCCAGAGGACTTGGAGATGATTTCACAGAAGAGGTGATGTTTAAATTAGGTCGCAGTGGATGAGTATGACTTAGTCTGTCAATGATCAAGTGACTGAGAGAAGGGCAACATTCCATGCAACAGTATAGTGGTATGGAAAGCCCTGGCATGTTGAAATCTAGCTTCAAAAAGCCTGTCTGGAAATGTAGTTAATTGGATGAAGGGAGAAGAGATAAAACCAGAGAGGTAAGTAGGGAAAAAAATTAAGACCCTCATGTGTTAAACTAGAATGTCCTCCCCTCCCCTAATCTATCCCCCTTTGTTGGCAGATAAATGGATGTTTGTAATGTATAATTAGAAAACTGAAACTAGCGACTTTCCACATAATTCTGATTACAATCAAGGATCTAATTTTAATAATTAAATAATGACGCTCCAATTAGCTCCCAGGGTTGCAGTTATATGTATGATGAATCAATATCTTTATTACTTTGCTGGGTAGCCACTAGAATATTTCACAGTTTTAGCATTTTGGTGCTAACAATGTGATAACAGACCCCATGAGTGATCCTTACAGGGAAAGTGTAGTCAATTATGTTGCTTAAGTGTTTTAAGATCACATTTGGTGAAAAGAATTATATTGTTTAAGAGTATAATCATCATTGTAGAGAAAGTTTCAAAAAGTTTTTAAGTTGCTGCTCTTCCTGTTGCATAACAAGATAGCAAGTTTTCATTTAATAGAAACCTCTCCCTGTAACTGCCCAGTGGGTTCACCTTACCCAATTTGTAAGCACCCAATGGGTTCGCCTTACCTGCTGCCTAGAAAGAGCCGATTTCCCAAGACAGGGGAATCGCAATAGACAAAAGAGTAATTAACGCAGAGCCAGCTGAGTGGGAAACCAGAGTTTTATCATTACTCGAATCAGTCTCCCAGAACATTCGGAGATCAGTTTATAAAGACAGTTTGGTGGGAGGGGAGGAGCAGTGAGTTGGGGAGTGCTGGTTGTTTGGGTCGAAGGTGAAATCGTGGGTGGGGGGGGGTCCCTGTCTTCTTGCCCTGAGTCAGTTCCTGGATGGGAGTCACAAGATCAGATGGGCTGGTTTCTTAATCTGGGTGGTGCTGGTTGATCCATCAAGGATAGAGGCTGCAAAATATCTCAGGCACTGATCTTAGGAGCAGTTTAGGGAGAAGCAGAATCTTGTAGCCTCCAGCTGTGTGAATCCTAAACCATAATTTCTAATCTTATGGCTAATGTTAGCAGTCTAGTCCCCAGGCAAGAAGGAAGTTTGTTCTGGGAAAGGGCCATTATCGTCTTTGTTTTAAACTATAAACTAAGTTCCTCCCAAAGTTAGTTCTGCCTATGCTCAGGAATGAATAAGGACAGCTTGGAGGTTAGAGGCACGATGGAGTCGTTTAAGTTGGACCTCTTTCACTGTCACAGTCATAATTTTGCAAAGGCGTTTCATCCCTATGGATATTTTTAGTGTAAATTATCTGGAAAATGTGGTTTTCTTTAGCATGAGAACTCTTCTGTTCATATGCTCATCCTATTTTTCTGCCAGTCATTTTTCTAGAAACAGAATAAATGTGTACATTTGAAAATGGTTAACATCATTAACTTCCTATAGTTGTAGATCAATAATGAGGAACTGTACCTATTGAGGCAATTAATAGTTTTTATAATGATAATTCTAAAATACATGCTAATAACTATGGTCACAAATTGATCAGATGCTCTTCTCTGATAATTGGACATAGATGTTTTTAATAATGCTAAACATAAAATGAACATTTTGAACATAGTTACCCAATTGTAATCATTTTTACAATAGTTTTTTTATAGTTAATGATCAATTTTGAATTCAGAAGTATTAGGCAATACTTCTAAATAGATTTTTCAAATTTTTGACTGACATCATTAAAAAATTAGCTATTCGTTTTGATACATATTCTCAGTTACAAGTTATTCTATATTATCAATACTTAATCAGGTTTCTGCTCCTGGAAATTAAAAGTTGGAAGTGATTGAAAACATTTTTATATGGAAGTGGATGTTATGGAAAATGAAGAAGAGACTGATGGCTAAGCTATTAGGGCTACTCATTCGGGCTACAAATTTGTTTTGAACTGGGTCTGGTTGATTTAAGGAAATTATATGTGGACATTCATTTTAATGTTTTTGAAATGTTAACTAGGTTTATGCTTTTAGACATACTGACATTCTTATATTTTCTTTCACACTGACTAGAAAATTATCTTCAGGCTGATACATTTTCTAGATATAGATACCGCATTTTAATTAAAAAATACACCCAAGGAAAGAAGAGATCATAAATTACTTGACGGAATAGGAATGTGTATCTTTTGCTGTGATTATATTTTACAATCTAAAAAAATGAACATTTTGTTAATATTATGTTAAGATTGGACAAACTGGAAATACTTTTGACTTGGCCTAACTTTTGTTGGCTTGAGATCTTACCTAGGGCCCACAATAATGTTAAAGCTGATAATTGCCTGTGATAATTTTAAAGCTAAGATTGCAATTATAGATTTTCAGGATTTGAACACAGTTATATTTATTTTCTTCTTGTATTTTCCACATACTCATAATAGAAAATTATAAACATATTTTTTCTCATATCTTCTATAGCAGTGGCAGGTATTACCTTTTTCCACCCCTTGCAAAGGTATAGATTAAGTACTGCAGAAGGACATGTGCCCAAGATTTTTTTGTTAACAGAAAATTCTAAATCTTATTAGAAGATTTTAATTCTAAATCTGCCTTTCAGTGCCTAATGGCTAACATTTAAAACTAGTATATATCATGTGATTTTCTCAATGGTTAAGTGCGGAGTGATTAACATCATGGTTTCTGAAGACAAAATGCCAGGTTAGAATTTCAGCTCCACTACTTACTAGCTAAGTGGCCTGGGTCAAGTTACTTAACCTCTCTGGGTTAAGTTTTATCATCTGTAAAATGGTAGTAATAATAATAGCACTTATTTTGTAAGGCTGTTTTGGGAATTAGATGAGTCAAAACATAAAATGTAGTTACAATAGTAATTTAAATGTCAGTTATAATTATAATTATTATTAGTCAAAATTTACCTGCCAAAAGAAAGAAAATTTGGATTTTCTCATTCTTTTAGCTACCTATTAGATTGTCTATTTAAATTGGATTTGAAAGCATATCCTCATTTGTTCCAAGCATTTATGTTTGTTCGTATTACTTTTTGTTTTAATTTATTTTTTGAAGTGTTCATGCATTTATATAGCCCCAAACTACAGCAATATGAAAAAAATTACATGATGAATTTTCATACCCATATTATCTCAGTTTACTCAATGCTTGCCCAAACATCCCTCCAGAATGAACCATTTTATTAGTTTCTTGTATATTCTTCCAATTTTTAAAAATAAAAATGTAAACAAATGTGAACATACATTCTTATTTTTCTTCTTAATACACAAAAAGAAACACATTAAAACATAATTCCATACCTTGCTATTTATCACTTAATATATTTTAGAGATCTTTTTAAGTTAGTACATAGAAAATGGTCACATTCTTCAAACAGCTGTAGATCATTACACTCTGTGGCTATACAGCAATTTACTTAATTTGTCCTTATTGCTAGAACTTTGGGTGTTTTCTAAACTTTTGTTATTACAAACAGTGCCGCAATTAAGAACCTGTGTCATTTCACATATCTGAAGGTACAAGTGTAGAATGAATTTCCAGGAATATAATCCCAGGTCAAGGCTAAATACATCTGTAATTTTTACAGATAATACGAGGTTACCTTTCATAGAGGTTGTTTCATTTTACCTTTCTACCAGCAATACATGCCAGCATTTGTTTCCTCGTGGCCTATCGAGGATAGGTCATTATCAAATCTTAGAATCTTCTTCCAATTTAAAAAGTGACAAATGATATTCACTGTACTTTTTTTTTTTTTTCTTAAAATGACAGAAATTTATTCTCACAGTTCTGGGAACCAGAATTCCAAAATGATGGTGTTGGCAGGGCCCTGCTCCCTCTAAGTCTCTAGGGGAGGATCCTTCCTTGCCTCTTCTGGCTTCTGGTAGCTCCTTGGCTTGTAGGCCGCATCGCTGCAATCCTCTGGCTTCATGTGCCATTCTCCCTATGCTTCTGTGTCTTCACATGGCCATCCTGTTATAAGGACACTAGTCATATTGGAATAGAGGTATGCTCTATTCCAGCGTGTCTCATCTTTTTATTTATTTATTATCATCATTTGTTGAGACACAGTCTCGCTCTGTTGCCTAGGCTACAGTGCAGTGGCGTGATCTTGGCTCACTGCAACCTCCGCCTCCCAGGTTCAAGCAGTTCTCTGCCTCAGCCTCCCAAGTAGCTGGGATTACAGGTGCTTGCCACCACGCCTGGCTATTTTTTTTTTTTTTTTTTTTTTGTAAGTAGAGATTGGGTTTCACCCATCTCGGCCAGGCTGGTCTTGAACTTCTGATCTCCTTGATCCACGCGCCTTGGTCTCCCTGCAGGGTGTCTCATCTTAAATAATTATATCTGCAATGACCTACAGATGGTTCCTCACTTACAATGGTTCAACTTAATTTTTTGATTTTACAATAGGTTTATTGGCACATAACCCAATCATAAGTTGAGGAGCATCTATATTTTGAAATAAGGTCACATTCTGAGGTACTGGATGTTAGGACTTCAATATATATTTTTCTTGGGAGACATCATTTAATCCAGAACAGCACCAGATAAATATTATTGGAAAGAATAAGTGAGTCTTGAAATGATATTTCCTATCAATCTGGGTGAGACTGACTGAAGTGTATTTTGTATGGGAGACAAACAGCTACAGCCAAAGCCAAGGCACAATATTTCCATATCCATAAGTTTTACTATGGTTTCAAATTCATAGAGGACCTATATTCAGCAAATAAAAAGAAACCAGAATAGACTCAAAAACAATCCTCCAGGAATCCCTACATTTCCAGTCACCATATGTTCCCTGGGGTATGTGTAAAAGGAGGAATAGAGTTCCTACTTGTATTCTCTAGGATGGCATATGGGCAGAAGTAAAAGGAAGTATTCTGGCAAGAAAAGAAAAGGGTTTCCCACTACAAGATATGGTGGGAACCAAAAACAACTTGCTGACCAGATCAATATCTAACTTTAAAAAATACTTCCAGTGTACTTTTAACATGAATTTCCCTTATTTTGAATGATGTTATACAACTCTATTTCTTTGGCTGTAAATTCTTTTTATATCTATGCTTTTTCTTAACTGAGTTGGTTGACTTTCACTTCTTAAGTTCTATATACTCTTTATATGTTAAAGAGATTAGTTTTTATGATAAAAATTACAAATATTTTTCTTGTTTGTCATTTGGTTTTTGATGTGTTATGGTGATATGTAATGTGCATAAATATGTTTACATGAAGTTGATCAGTTTTGTTTTTGTTTGGCTTCTATTTCTTAATTGGGTGGAAAGCAATTTCTTAGAATTTTAATTTTGCATTGGTTTATTGAATTTGATTATTTCTCTGATAAAACTCTACTTCATCACATTTGATAGGAAGAAGAGGTAATGGAAGGACGGCAGGAAATATTTTGATGTAAATTTCTTGAACTTTGGAAAATTATGACAAAAATAAGCTATTGAAGTATTTCAAGTAAAATGATAATCCCAATCTCAGTAACTGGATGTTTATAACTTTAATTATTTTCTTCAAAGATTACTTTTCACGAAACAGAAGCTGAGTGTTGGCTTTAATTATCTCCTCTCTATTTTGGAGTAATTTTTCCATAATAATATTGATAACATTTATTGAGCATTGAGAATAGACAGTCTGCACCTGAATAATAGGTACCTATGCTTTACCTAATACAAATGTATTATACCTTAAGAAAATATTTTCTTAAAACCCTATTTGCTCAAATGCTTTATTTCTCAACTTATCCATTCTATTATAAGTCAGTGTCTATATTGAAGCTGTTTGTAAATAATTGTAAAGTATACTGAATACTTGAAAAATAATATTGAAGTTAATAAACTGATTTAATTTTTAAACATGTATAATTAAATATATAAATATTCTGACTTTTAAAAATCATGACCCCTCAAAGTCAATTTCTTATTTATGCTATCAATTATCAATAAATTAATGTCAATTTAATTTGGTAATCAATTTACAAAAGTTAGGTAGATTTGGCTTTAAACAACACATTTTTATAGAATTGAATGTCTTTCTAAGCCTAAGGAAGTCTTTTTTTTTTTTTTTTTTTTTTTTTTTTTTGAGACGAAGTCTCGCTCTCTCGCCCGGGCTGGAGTGCGGTGGCACAATCTCCGCTCACTACAAGCTCCGCCTCCCAGGTTCACGCTATTCTCCTGCCTCAGTCTCCCGAGTAGCTGGGACTACAGGCGCCCGCCGCCACGCCCAGCTAATTTTTTGTATTTTTAGTAGAGACGGGGTTTCACCGTGTTAGCCAGGATGGTCTCGATCTCCTGACTTCGTGATCCGCCCGCCTCGGCCTCCTAAAGTGCTGGGATTACAGGCGTGAGCCACTGCGCCCGGCCAGCCTAAGGAAGTCTTTTTATTATTCTTTCTTGTTTTGTTAATTTATAGGCCTGGGTTACTAGCTAATCATTATAAATTTTTATTGATACATGATATTAGTGTAGAATATAGTGGAAAAAATGCGCCACAAATAAAACATGTTTAAAAGTTGTAGAAAGAAAATTATAAATGGATCCCTGTATATATTACATTAGGAGGAAGAAAACAAAATAACTGGATTTCATGGTATATATTTTGTATATACATAGATGCATAAAATATACACATACATGTATTTTTTATATGTAAATATTTAATATACACATATTTAAAGTTAGGGTACATGTTCCACTTTTTTCTATGTGAGCTTTTAAACATGAAGTACCTCATTTGTGTTTCTTATTCATATATAGTATGTAATTTTAATCTTTATGTGCCAAAGTCCTGGACAAAGACTTAAAATTCAGTAATACAGAAAACTAGTACTCAAAATATATTTTGATCTATGTTCTAAATCAAAATATATCACACTCTTTTCACGGATCAAGAAACCAACATTAGATCAAATAAAGGTGCTCCATTACACACTGTGGGGTCTTACACATCTGGATTGAAAAATGTCATGTAGGGGTCCTAGGATTTATGGTATACGCTATTTCGTTAAACATATTGGTACTCTGCTCTCAAGTGCTTGATAAACATACTTATCTTCAAATGTACAAATGAATTACCTATCCATAACATCAAATATTATATATATGCACCTATGAAATATAAACAATAACAACAAAAACAAAATACCCCAAAATAGTGCTAATATATTTGAAAATTCTAGTTCAACTGAAACCTATTGTGGATTTAACAAAACCAGAGACATGTTTTATTTTGGAGGCTTACCTGAATTAAATATGCAAGATATGTATGTTGAAAACATGTCAGTTTATAATTGGATCTTTCTTGAGGCAGTTCAGACATGCACAATGGACATGGCTTTTGCTCTTGCAATTACTTTAAAATTAATGGGGAAATGAGAGCATCTAGTATGCTATCTCACTTGTCATAATACATTCTTTTTAAATTCTTTTCAAAGAAATGCATAGCCAAATGAAAAATAGTAGTTCAAATTGCATTTTAAATTGTTTGAATTGTACTATTAAAGGAAACCTATAGGGCAAAGTCAAAAGAATAATTTATTTCTTATTTCCGGGGAACATTGAAGAATACAGCAACAATTATACAATAATGACATTATAATTAACAAAAAATAATTGACAAAAAATAACTACTGTGACCTCTTTATGATTTCTCTGTTCATAAATTGGATTGTTTATATTAACATGTCATAGTTACAAAAAATATTTTACTAGATTTCATTACTCTTGCATTTTTTAAATTTAAAGGAGATAAAAGACAGTCCTATAGATACTTATTTGTTACAACAAAATGCTGTACCTTAAATTTTTTTAATAGGTATATTGTTGAATACAGTTAATTTTGAATTTATTTTAGAAAATAAAACTATCAAAAAATTTAAAAAGTAATTTATCTAGAGAAAATAATTTATTCTACTATACTTCCAAAAATCTTGGGAATATAAATAACTTACTCATGATATTTTAATAACTATTAATCATTTTATTGATGTGTTTGGCTCTAGTATTTTGAACAATTAATTAAAATTTATTCCTCTCAACTTTTTTACCACCCAGTGGTACTATTTCAAAATACCAAATAACAATGTTTTTTATCTGTGTAGACACTGAAAACATGAAAATTTATGAAATTAAATTGTTTCTGAATGTCATGTAGTATGAAATGTATTATTTTTAGAATATGGCTGGATACATAGTAAGTGCTCAGTAAATATTTGTGTTTGTCGATAAAGTGAATTTCATTATTTAATGTTTTCTCTGAAAAATACACTGTCCACTAGAAACCACTAGCTTTTAACCAGCAGATCTGTAGATATTTACTTTCAAAGCCATTTAAATCATTCAATAAATACTGAATGAAGTATTTAAATATTTCCATCACATTTTCAAAAGAAAATATATTAAACATGCAAAAATGCCTTAATGTTAAAAAGCACTGTAATTCTGTACTGATATACTGATATCTCAAATATTCTCAAGTGCATTCCTGCTTTAATTACAGATAACATTTAATTGCCTAGTTTGCACTTAAAAATCACTGAAATTGGTTTAGAAGAACCTTTAAATACTTGCTTTCTTCATGCTACATTTTTAATAATTGAAGTAAATGTTAGGTCATGGTGTTCCAGTACATGTTTTAACACATCTGTGAATTTTAATGTATAGACATTTCAGTTAAATAGCTAAAAGATGAAGAATTTATTTTTTATGAGTGGGTTTTTCATACCATTTGTAGATTTGATGAATAATTACTCTGAATATATGAATTCTTTTAATCTAAGTAACCTATGTCAGTATGATATCATAAATAATTTCTGGTTCCTCTGATGAAACAGACTGAGCAAATAATTCTTGAGAGTTGAAGTACCACAGAAACATTTTCTAATAATTTAAAATTTTTATTTTTTAACTTTCAAAATAATCTCATATTTAGTCTTCTAGTCCTGGTTCCATCTCAGTTTGATCTGGTTCTTAAGGGAAAGACTTAGATCACGGCCATTCAATCCTTAAAATTAGCTAAAATTTGCACAGGGATTTCTTTGGAGAGTTCTGGAAGCTATAATACTTTGAAGGACCAACAGTAGAACAGATAAGTAGAATTGCTTCAGAGTTTATGTGGGAATAGACCAAAAACAAAGCAATAACAATTAATGTCCACCACAGATGAAAGCCAGCATGCCTACCCTTAAAAAGCTGTCTTTTTACATGTCTATAAAGAACTGAGACATTATTGAAATTACCATTGACCATTGAATGCTGTAACTTCTTTTGCCCTTTTTAGAATTGTTTAGCAGAATGGTCAAAGAGTAATTGTCATGCCTGTAGTCGCCAGAAGATATGTGCAAACACAGCAATGGGCAAGATTGACCAATACTAACATGAAATTAATTTTTTTTTTTTTGAGATGGAGTCTCACTCTGTCACCCAGGCTGGAATACAATGGCATGATCTTGGCTCACTGCAACCTCCGCCTCCTGGGTTCAAGTGATTCTCCTGCCTCAGCCTCCCGAGTAGCTGGGACTACAGGTGCCAGCCACCACACCTAGCTAATTTTTATATTTTTAATGGAGACGGGGTTTCACCATGTTGGCCAGGATGGTCTCAATCTCTTGACCTCGTGATCTGCCTGCCTCAGCCTCCCAAAGTGCTGGGAATACAGGTGTGAGCCACCGTGCCCGGCCACTACATGAAATTTGGTGGGAAAAAACTGAGGCCATAGGGGTGAAGTGAACTATAAAGAAAATACAACCAACTGTGGGAATGATGGGAAGAAAGAGCAGTGCCGAGAAGCAAAATTCTACTCATATTGGAGGTAAATCATTCCCCACTACAGAGAATGAGAGTTGAAAAAGGTAACTCTGGAAAGAACAAAAAAAAGTTTTAAATCTGACTTGTAGATCATAGTTTTTTATTGTATTTTTGCATGTGTGGTAAGCATAGGCTTGAAGAGGTGAGTAGGCAGGTAGATGTACTTCCTATATTTTGCGATAATTATCTTTCTGTAGGTGTGTTATGCTTGACTATTTCCATGTTTTTTCAGTGGTGATTTTACACTTATTACTTTACTTTTGGGGAATTAAAATGTAATGTTTTTCTTTTTTTAAATTTTTTCTTTTAATTTTTCTATATTAATTGTTTTATTTCCATAGGTTATTGGGGGAATAGGTGATGTTTTGTTACATGAGTAAGTTCTTTAGTGGTGATTTGTGAGATTTTGGTGCCCCCATCACCTGAGCAGTATACACTGCACCAAATTTGTGGTATTGTATCCTTCACCCCCTCCCCACCCTTTCCCCCTGAATCCCCAAAGTCCATTGTGTCTTCCTTATGCCTTTGCATCCCATAGCTTAGGTTCCACATATGAGTGAGAACATACAGCATTTGGTTTTCTATTCCTGAGTTACTTCACTTAGAATAATAGTCTTGAATCTCATCCAGGTCACTGCAAATGCCATTAATTAATTCCATTTTATGGCTAAGTAGTATTCCATCATATATATAGTATATCTATATATTATATATATATACACTATATATTATATATAATATATTATATACACTATATATTATATATAATATATTATATACACTATATATAATATATAATATATTATATACACTATATATAATATATAATATATTATATACACTATATATAATAGATATTATATATACACTATATATAATATATAATAGATATTATATATACACTATATATAATATATAATAGATATTATATATACACTATATATAATATATAATAGATATTATATATACACTATATATAATATATAATAGATATTATATATACACTATATATAATATATAATAGATATTATATATACACTATATATAATATATAATAGATATTATATATACACTATATATAATATATAATAGATATTATATATACACTATATACAATATATAATAGATATTATATATACACTATATATAATATATAATAGATATTATATATACACTATATATAATATATAATAGATATTATATATACACTATATATAATATATAATAGATATTATATATACACTATATATTATATATAATAGATATTATATACACTATATATTATATATAATACATTATATATACACTATATATTATATAATATATTATATATACACTATATATAATATAATATATATACACTATATATTATATATAATATATATTATATATACACTATATATAATATATATTATATATACACTATATATAATATATGTATTATATATACACTATATATCATATATAATATATATTATATATACACTATATAATATATATAATATATAATATATACACTATATAATATATAGAATATATATTATATATACACTATACATATATATTATATATACACTATACATATAATATATTATATATACACTATACATATAATATATTATATATTATATATACACTATACATATATATTATATATATTATATATACACTATACATAATATATTATATATATTATATATACACTATATATATAATATATATTATATATACACTATATATAATATATTATATATAATATATACACTATATATAATATTATATATATTATATATACACTATATATAATATAATATGTTATATATATATACACTATATATATTATATATATACTATATATATAATATATAGTGTATATATATATATCACAGTTTCTTTATCTACCCATTGATTGATGGGGATTTGGGTTGGTTCCACGTTTTTGCAATTGCAAATTGTGCTGCTATAAACATGCATGTGCAAGTATCTTTTTCATATAATGACCTCTTTTCCTCTGGGTAGATACACAGTAGTGGGATTACTGGATCAAATGGTAGTTTTACTTTTAGTTCTTTAAGGAATCTCCACACTGTTTTACATAGTGGTTGTACTAGTTTACATTCCCACCAGCAGTGTAGAAGTGTTCCCTGTTCACTGCATCCATGCCAACATCTATTATTATTTTTTTATTTTTTGATTATGGCCATTCTTGTAGGAGTAAGGTGGTATCTCATTGTGCTTTTGATTTGCATTTCCCTGATCATTAGTGATGTTGAGCATTTTTTCATATGTTTGTTGGCCTTTTGTACATCTTCTTTTGAGAATTGTCTATTCGTGTCCTTAGCCCAGTTTTTGATAGGTCTGTTTGTTTTTTCTTTGCTAATTTGAGTTCGTTGCAGATTCTGGATATTTGTCCTGTCAGATGTATACATTGTGAAGATTTTCTCCCACTCGGTGGGTTTCAACTGTGTTTTTCCTTAAACGGATAATACCTCTGTATGATATGCTAACTACGGACTGCATTAATTCACTAAATGAATTCTGTTATACTGTAATTTGAACTCTCCTCAAAACAACTTATTTAAAAAGCACCAACAGTTTCCAATTAAGGGTCCGTTGTGGGTATTCACGTTTCTGGTTTAGTCTCCCAGTTTGATATTCTTTAATATAAAATTGGATATGAGTTGACAACTTTAGTATTTTATTTTTATTTTAAATTCTGGGCTACATGTGCAGGTTTGTTACATAGGTTACGTAGGTTAATGTGTGCCATGGTGGTTTGCTGCACCTATCAACCCGTCACTTAGGTATTAAGCCCAGCATGCATTAGCTATTTTTCCTAATGTTCTCCCTCCCCCAACCCCACCCCCTGACAGGCCCCAGTGTGTGTTTTTCCTCTCCCTGTGTCTATGTGTTCTCATCATTCAGATCCCACTTATAAGTGAGAACATGCAGTATTTAGTTTTCTGTTCTTGTGTTAGTTTGCTAAGGATAATGGCCTCTAGTTCCATCTACATCTCTATAAAGGACATGATCTCATTCCTTTTTATGGCTGCATAGTATTCCGTGGTGAATATGTATCACATTTTCTTTATCCAGTCTATCATTGATAGGCATTTGGGTTGATTCCATGTCTTTGCTATTGTGAGTAGTGCTGCGGTCAACATAGATGTGCGTGTATCTTTCCAATAGAATGGTTTATATTCCTTTAGGTACATACCCAGTAATGGAATTGCTGGCTCAAATGGTATTTCTGGTTTTACATCTTTGAGGATTTGCCACACTATCTTCCACAATGGTTGAACTAATTTACATTCTCCCCAACAGTGTAAAAGTGTTCCTATATCTCCACAGCCTCTCCAGCATCCCTTGTTTCTTGACTTTTTAAGAATCGCTATTCTGACGGGCATGAGATGGTACCTCATTGTGGTTTTGATTTGCATTTCAACATCTCAGTGTCGTTAAACTTTTTTTGTATGTTTGTTGGCCACGTGAATGTCTTATATTGAGAAGTGTCTGTTCATGTCCTTTGCCCACATTTTAGTGGGATTGTTTGTTTTTTTCTTGTAAAATTGTTTAAATTCTTTGTAAATTCTGGATATTCGACCTTTGCCAAATGGATAGATTTCAAAATTTTCTCCTACTCTCTAGGTTGCCTGTTTGCTTTGAAGGTAGTTTCTTTGGCTGTGCAGAAGATCTTTAGTTTAGTTAGATCCCATTTGTCAATCTTTGCTTTTGTTGCAATTGCTTTCGGTGATTTCACGAAATCTTTACCCACGCCTATGTCCTGAATGGTATTGCCTAGGTTTTCTTCTAGGGTTTTTATAATTTTGGGTTTTACATTTCAATCTTTAATCCATCTTGAGGTAGTTTTTGTATAAGGTGTAAGGAAGGGATCCAGTTTCAATTTTCTGCATATGGCTAGCCAGTTCTCCCAGCACTACGTATTAAGTAGGGAATCCTTTCCCCATTGCTTCTTGTTGTCAGCTGTTTAAAAAATCAGATGACTGTAGACATGCAGTCTCATTTCTGTGTTCTCTATTCTGTTCCATTGGTCTATGTGTCTGTTTTTGTAACAGTACTATACTGTTTTGGTTACTGTAGCCTTGTAATATAGTTTGAAGTCTAGTACTATGATGCTTCAAGCTTTTTTCTTTTTGCTTAGGATTGTCTTGGCTATGTGGACTCTTTTTTGGTTCCATATAATTTAAAAAATAGTTTCTTCTAATTCTGTGGATAATGTCAATGGTAGTTTAATGGGAATAACGTTGAATCTATAAATTACATTGGGTAGTATGGCCATTTTCACGATATTAATTCTTCCTATTCAGGAACATGGAATATGTTTCCACTTGTTTGTGTCCTCTCTGATTTCCTTGAGCAGTGGTTTGTAGTTCTCCTCGAAGAGGTCCTTCACTTCCCTTGTTAGCTGTATTCCTACATATTTTATTCTGTTTGTAGCAATTGTGAATGGGAGTTCATTCATAATTTGGCTCTCTGCTTGCCTGTTGTTGGTGTATAGGAGTGCTTGTGACTTTTGCACACCGATTTTATATCCTGAGACTTCGCTGAAGTTGCTTATCAGCTTAAGAAGCTTTTGGCCTGAGACAATGGGGTTTTCTTGATATGGGATCATATTATCTACAGAGTTTGACTTCCTCGCTTCCTATTTGAATACCCCGTATTTCTTTCTCTTGCCTGATTGCCCTGGCCAGAACTTCCAATACTATGTTGAATAGGAATGATGAGAGAGGGCATCCTTGTCTTTGCCAGTTTTCAAAGATAATGCTTCCAGATTTTGCCCATTTGGTATGATACTGACTGTGAGTTTGTCATAAATGTCTCTTATTATTTTGAGATATGTTCCTTTAATACCTAGTTTATTGAGAGTTTTTAACAAGAGGGAATGTCAAATTTTATTGAAGGCCTTTGCTGCATCTATTGAGATAATCATATGGTTTTTGTCTTTAGATCTGTTTATGTGATGAATTATATTTATTGATTTATGTGTGTTGAACCAGCCTTGAATCCCAAGGATGAAGTCAGTTTGATCATGGTGGATAAGCTTTTCAATTTGCTTCTGGATTCAGTTTGCCAGGAATTTATTGAGAATTTTTTCATCTATGTTCATCACGGATATTGGCCTGAAGTTTTCTTTTTTTGTTGTATCTCTGCCAGGTTTTGGTGTCAGGATGATACTGGCCTCATAAAATGAGTTAGGGAAGAACGTAGATCATATTTTTATCCACTGCAAGACAAGGTACTTGATTATCTGTTATTTATGGGAGGGTAAAAAAAAGAGCAGAAATAGGAAATCCCCATTTTGCTTACAATAAAATCCAAATGTCAGCCTTCCATTCAAACTCCTCCAAGCCCTAGTACCAACCTGCCTTTTCCATCTTGTTTCTTACTGTGTTCTGTCATGTACCATATGCTTCACTGAAGCTGATCTATTTGTATTCCCCATGCATGCCACACTTTTCCATTTTCTTAATTTTAGAAGCAAGGGAAACTAATTATATTGGACAACTGTTATATACCAACACTATGCTAGACTCTTTCACATATATTACCTGAAATTGTTCTTTTCACAAGATAGGCATTATAGTTCCCACTATATATCTGAGTAACCTCAGATTGAGGTTTTGACAGAGTGAATAACTTGCTTTATGTCACGCAACTAGTAAAACAGAAGGAAGACTCTGGAAGGAATTTGTATCATCCACACCCCTTTCTCCTCATGGTACAACCCTACCAGTGTTATTTATCTTTTTTGCTTTTAACATTCTTCCCACACATAAATACCATATTCATATTTTTCTTCTGAACACAGCTTTTTGTTTACTTGCATTCAGTTTTTTAAGTTAGAAGGTAATTTCTCTCTTGAAAGAGTTATCATAGGAAATTTATATCATACATTTATAATTATAATTACTAATGTTTATAATTTTTATACTAAATTTTAAAGACTTATCCTAGGATATTGGCTATTTAAGAGTAGGATATATGTCTTTTTAATAATTGTACCCTTGTGAATGTATAGAGAAGTCCTCAATCCATATCGCGGATGAGTTAATAAATTAATGAATGAAAGATGGCTAGTTATTTCCTGCAAACATTCCCAAAGTCAATACAGTTATTAATAAGGTAACATACAACAAAATAACTATGATAGCACCCTGCACTACTGTTTGAAGTTGCTGATGATAAATATAATGGCCATGAATTGACCTTTCCTAGGGCAGGCATTATGGAAACCCAAGATACCATGCCATTTCTAAAGTATTGGTTAATTTTCAGTGGCTATTTTCAAGTACTGGACCAGAATTGGATGCCCTCTTGCAGAGATTCTTTATGAGGTACTCCTTTTCCCACTGCCACTTGCTTACCCTCTCACAGTGTGCGTCTAGACAAAAAGCCACATATTCCTTTGACTCAGCCCCCTGAAACAAAAGCACTAGCAGTAAGAGTCTTTTGTGACACCATATATTTTCTTTCAGGGTTTATTATAACCCCTTTTGCCTGAGTGGGTGGTAATATTATTTACTGCTACTATATTAAAAATATAAAATAATAAATAACATTAACGCAGATTTGTACTCATTGCTGTTACCTCCAACTGGATCCCCTTGACATCAGGATCAATGTAGAATATTAAAATAACACCAGCATTAATATTTAATATAAAAACTTGCATATTAATCACAGTTTCAAATTTAATATATGATGGTAATAATTAAGTTCATTATAAAAGTAGAGGAGATGAAAATATGTGAATGACAGACAAATGATTTCTACATATAAATTATCCTAAATAAGCATGAAGCTATAAGAGAAAAATGGAAAACTTAATTAAAGTCACTCACTGTTTTATCTTGGAAGAGTCAGAATGACACAATCCTGCCTGCTCCTTTACCACAGGTATGTTTGATATAGTTTATTAAGTATAAAGGCAGCATTTTTCTAATTTTGTCAAGTTGCTTGTTATTAAGTTCCTTTAATATGAATGTCATTAATTAACTGAGATTATTCTTACAGATTAAAAGCAGAGTAGATGTCTCCCTTTAAACAAGATGCAGTGTCCAGGAAAACAAATGCTTACTAATTTCCCAAGTTATACTAAATAGTAAACAGTAAAGCTCTAAGTGATTAAATAAAAGTTATTAACAAATTTACTAAAGTCTGTTCTATTGAAGTCAAATTTAAGTTTCAAAAATATTGATTCAGCACTTTTAGATTCAAATTCTCCCATTCACAACTGAGAATAAAGACATGAGTAGTCTTAGTTCCTCCTGAAAAGACTATTTAGCATTTTATTATTGGAAGATTAAGTGGTTGAGGATAAGTTGGGCTCATTTGATTTATACCAGAAAAGGTTAGTTAATGCCTGTTAGAATGTCACTTTGTAAATATTTCATTAACTAGTTAATCTTATATTGATCATGCCTATGGACACTAGGATAATCACCACAAGATCTGCTAGATCTACCTAGTTACCTAACTGACATGAATAGCTCCTGCAGAGAAAACATGGCAGAAAGAGACTAGGCTATGGATGCAATGAGAACTGGATTCAAATCTCAGCTTGGCTACTTAAGGAATTTAGAATCATGGCAAATTGTTTATCCCTTTTAAATGTGTCTCGCTATCAGTAAATTAACATAATATATTTTATACTGGACAAGATTGTCCTGAGAACTCAATGAGTTCAGGTGTAAATCAATAGCATTGTGCTGACATAATTCAACAAGAAGTAGCAGTCATTATTAAGCTCTGATAGAATTCTTTAATATGTGACTTCAGAGGGACCACAGTATGGTTATTAAGAATTAGAAAACTACAGGTGAACTAAATAAAGCTACAAGTGAACCAAATGACAGGTCTAATAATCTCTTTAGAAAATCATTTTCATATGGAGAAAGAAAAATGAATGCTAATAATTATTTCTTTCTCCCTAGTGGTAGTATCTACAGCCTGGAATGATTTATTCTAGTTCTAGTATGTTTGTGTTTTCCTTCTTTATAGCACATTACAGTATCCTCTTTATGAGAAACTCCATGTTGGAGCTTGCTAAGAATTTTTCACATCAGTTCTGAAATGCTGTTTGCAGACACTTTTGTGTTTCTCTTTATGTAGCATTGGTAAGATTAATAAGTAAACTGTAAACTGTCTATGCCTAAAACTACAAGAATTCATTAGTATCCTGATCTCTATTATCTACTTGTTCCATATTGTTATTGATTATTATTAGTGTTATTGTGATTACTTTTTGTTAAAGAACAAATTTATGTAGTCTTTGAAGTTCTCTTATAATGCCAAAATCTACTTTAGCCATCTTTTAACTCTTCATGGTTATATGTTGAGATGGAAAGAGATACCGCTAGCTCTCCCTGGGGTTAACTAGGAAAAGAATAGCTGATAAAGTGCTGACAGCAAAACTGTTTTCTGTCAGTTTTCCTGTCTTGCATGCTTAATGTCCCCTCCAGACTTTAAAAGATCAAAGTGACCACTCACCCTGCAGCTGCAGCTTTTTTCCAGATTCAGCCATGCCTTATTGCTTAACGATTTTATTCCCTTTAGATATAATTGGTTTAATAAAAATAATAATAGCTAACATTTTAAGTGTCTACTAGGCACTGTGATAAGCTCTTTTCTTGTACTGTATCATTTAGCAATTACATATATATGTTACTTACTAAATGAATTAAAAGTATCTGCATCATTTAGATTAGACTAATATAGCTTATCCAAACTAAAGATTTGGTAGCAACATCAGTTTTTAAAATATGTGAAAAAATCAAGGCAACAATACTTAAGCTCACCTTCACCTCCCAATAAATCAGTTCTTGTTGCTTAAAGCACTGAGTGTCTCAAGCACTGAGTGTTATGAGTCCTCATCCAGTCCAGGCAGGAAAGAATACAGTAATTGTAATTGTTTCCTGTAGCTTCTGAAACATTTTTTTTTAATATTTTCTATTATTTTATTTATTTATTTATTTTTTTTGAGACGGAGTCTCGCTCTGTCGCCCAGGCTGGAGTGCAGTGACACCATCTCGGCTCACTGCAAGCTCCGCCTCCTGGGCTCACACCATTGTCCTGCCTCAGCCTCCCGGGTAGCTGGGACTACAGGCTCCTGCCACCATGCCCGGCTAATTTTTTGTACTTTTAGTAGAGACAGGGTTTTACCGTGTTAGCCAGGTTGGTCTCGATCTCCTGACCTCATGATCTGCCCACCTCAGACTCCCAAAGTGCTGGGATTACAGGTGTCAGCCACCACGCCTGGTGCTTCTGAAACAATTTAACTGAAATTTGGTGACTTACAATAACAGAAATATATTATATCACAGTTCTGGGGGCTAGACATTTGAAATCAAGATGTTGGTAGGGCTGCATTCCCTCCAGAAGCTCTAGGGAAAAATACATTCCTTGCCTCCTCCAGCTGCTGGTGGCTACAGATGTTCCTTGGCTTGTGGGGGCATCACTCTAATTTCTGTCTCCTTCTTCACATTGCCTTTTCCTCTTTGTGCCTGTGTCTAATCTCCTTCTGCCTCTCTTTTATAAGGATATAGAACCTACCTGAATAATCAAGGAAGATCTCCTAAACTCAGAATCCTTAATTTAATTATATCTGCACAGACCTTTTCCCAAATAAGGTAGTATTCACCTCAGGGATGAATATGACCTGGGATTAAGATGTGGGAATATTTTGAGAGCCATCATCAGCCTACCACACAGTGACTGTTTAGCAGTATCTTTCATGGGTAGGAGGAGGGGAGTGTTGGTAACATGCAAGCCACGTATTTGCCATCAACGACCATATCTGTGATTTTACAGGTAACTGTTGTCAAGTGCCTTGTTCAAGATGACTACATTAGAAGGATCCCAGTAGGAAACACATGGCATACGAAGTTGAAGGAATTGAACAGAGTTTAGCAAAGGAGTCTTTATAAAAGTAGGAGCAGGATTAAGTAACAGCAACAGGGTTTGTTGAAGTAATTCAAGATGAGTAACAGCACTGCTAGGCTTGAAGAAACCAGGGGAAGGTTACCTCAAATTGACGGCAGCTGTGACCCTCATTAAGGGGTTGCAGGAAAGTGAGGGTGGGGGATAAGTACCAAACTCACTCTCTTCTTCATTCAGTATTGTACCACTGCTTTGCACTGGCTGAACCCAAATGAAAGCCAGGGAGCGTCGTAGCCCGTTGTCATCATCCATTTGGGTCAGTCTCACTAAGCACGTGGCAGGGTGAGTATTGGTAGAAAATGGTGGAGAATAGAGCTGGAGGGACAAAGAAAAATATACAGGCCTATGTCACAGATTGTTAGCGTCATACTTGGAAATATACTCTAAACTTCTTTATTCTAAAATGTATTGCAATTTTCACAATATAAAATTTAATTCAACATGTGTTTATTGAGTACGTGCAATGTTAAGACTCTATGTTGTCAATCAAAAAATGCCACTGATATTTTGTATGTTTGTAGCATAAACAGACTATGTTAATTTTAAAAAAAAGTGGTCTTTTTACAGTAGTGATGTGAGCCTGAACTTAAGTAGAAGCCAGAATGAAAAGACACAAAAAAATGTAGATTTGAGCTACACTGGGATAAGCAATTAATAGGACTTGGCAAATTATTAGATACAAAATGGAATGGAAAAAATAGAAATGCAAATACCAAATATAAATCCAAGATTTTAAAGCTGAAGTAGGAAATGTTTCTGAAATTAAAAAAAAAAATAGTAAAGTAAAGCAGGCAAGCTCATATGGGAAAATTATTTACCATGTTTTCTTTTATCTTACAAATCCAGTAGTATCTATTTTAAGAGATGAGAAAGCAATTGAAATACGGGTTGATTCCTGGAATGGAGTAAGTGGGGGAGGGGAGGATATAATACAGATTTTGTTCATTTATTCATAAAATGGTATTGCATTCTTCTTATAAGCCATATATTCAACAAGGATTTAGTGATAAACCAATGAATATGACTGACTCACATTACTGCTTCCAGAGAAAAAAACAGAGATGCCAGACATTTCACCGATAATTCTAATAAAATAGGATAGATGTTATAACATGGTTTTGTATAGTTATATTATAGATAAGCTTATTAGTTTCTACTCAGAAATGACAATTGAAATTATAGGAGTGGAGGAGAAAACTTGGAATATGGGCATAACATAATTCTCATGTTTGGAAGGGCACAGATACTTTGGACATGAAGATAATGGATTTTATTTTTTATCTCGAGAGAAAAACAATGCCCTGCTGTTTACATTGCTTCAAACTAAATCAAATCATGACAAACCACAAAAACTTTGCAATCAATTCCATATGTTTTTGACAACTCTGTCATATTTCTTAATG
This sequence comes from Pan paniscus, assembly GCF_029289425.2. NCBI lineage: Eukaryota > Metazoa > Chordata > Mammalia > Primates > Hominidae > Pan > Pan paniscus. The sequence goes on along the minus strand of NC_073262.2, from coordinate 114,186,603 downwards.
TTGGAAAATATTTTCATCTCTAGGAGGTTGGAGAACAAATCTGTAAGGAGGTAAGAGACTGCAGACTAAAACAAAGTGAGGTACAGCCAAAGCCCGGGTAGTATTTCTGCATTGAAGGGACAAGAGGTGTAGTCCCAGCTACTCAGGAGGCTGAGGCAGGAGAATTGCTTGAACACGGGAGGCGGAGGTTGCAATGAGCTGAGATTGTGCCACTGCATTCCAGCCTGGCGACAGAGCAAGACTCCGTCTCAAAAAAAAAAAAAAAAAAAGAAGAAGAAGAGTACTCAGAGAGTGAAAAATCAGGACAGGTAGGTTAAAGTGCTAACATCAGCCAAAGAAGGATTTTGAAGAAGGATGGTCAGTGAGATAAAACAGTGCAGGCTGGGGAAATGTAATGAGATGAGAAACATGTTGACTTTGGTGAAAATGAGGTATTTGATGACATTTTCCAGAGTAATTTGAGGGGTAAGAATTTAGAAAAGTGGCAGAAAAACCAGATCTCAAAGGCACAAAGGAGGATAAAATGAAGAAATAGCTAAAGGGGGACTGACAAATATCCCTAATGTACAGATAGGGCAAAATTGAAGGAACTTTTATTTTTGGAATATGGGATGGGACACATATATGTCCTTGTAGTTACAGTGAAGGTGGTAAGCACAGTGAAGGTGAAGTTGTACTAGAGATAAATGATGGTAAAATGATTCAGTGAAACAGAGTAAAATGGTGTCAAAAGTACATTTCACAGAGTAGATGTTAAGAAAGGTAGAAAGCTTTTTTTTTTTCCCTGCGCAGAGATAGAAGCCATAGTAAGTGTAATAAAGCATCAATAAGAAATTAAAAACTAAAAGAGGCCTGGCATGGTGGCTCATGCCTGTAATCCTAGCACTTTGGGGGGCCAAGGTGGGTGGATCACTTGAGGTCAGGAATTTGAGACCACCTGGCCAACATGGTAAAACCTTGTCTCTACTGAAAAAAAAAAAAAAAAGCAAAAATTAGCCAAGTGTGGTGGCGGATGCATGTAATCACATCTACTCAGCAGGCTGAGGCAGGAGAATCGCTTGAACCTGAGAGGCAGAACTTGAAGTGAGCCAAAATCGCACCACTGAACTCTAGCCTGGGCAATAGAGTGAGACTCCGTCTCAAAAATAAAATAATAAAACATAAAAAACACAAAAATAAATTTTAAACAACTAAAAGAGTAATTTTTTGTTGGAGGATCAAATCAGGAGATTTAGGCAAAATCTCATGAATCTGTGCCTTTCTCTAACATTTGAAAGTTTGAGAATGGCGATGGGAGCATTTACCTTCAGCCAAAGAGCAGCAAAATGGAAACATCAGAGGGGAGAAAATTATATGATATTGGCAAGTGCTTTATTGTAAAAGTTAATATTGGAGATCAGGCTATGATAGAGGTAAATGAAGTACAACAGAAACCAGGCATTAAAAGATTTATGAATAAATCCAGTCTTCTTAAGGATTTAAGACTTAAACCCTTTATGACTGCAAGGCCCTACATGACTTGGTCCCTACCCACCTTTTCAATCCTATCTCATGCCATTAGAGCCCTTGCTAAATTCCAAGCACATGAGCCTTCTCAGACCTTCCAAAATATGCCAGACTCTTAGGTCATGCTTTTCCTTGAATGCTCTTTCCAAGTATTTGTATATATGACTTTGTTTCATAAATCTGATCTCAGGACACATTTCCTGGCTCTCCTTATCTAAAGCAGCTCTGCGACTACCGTTTCATTATCTATCACAACACTCTGTTTATTTTTGTGATACCTCTTAATCTCATTTAAAAATACTTATGCATCTGTTTTATGTTTATTTGGCTTTCCTATTTACTAGTTGCCTCTCCAGGTAGAATGAAAGCTCCCTGAGGCTGGAGATTATTTTGTAGACACAACTTCAATCACAGTGCTAGGCACCTAGCAAGTTCTCAATAAACATTTTTAAGTGAAGAAATATAAAACTAAAGGGATAAAAAATATCATAAGGATGGAAATTCAGTGTAATCCGGAGTGGAAGAAAAAAGAGGGAAAACAGAAAGTAGAATTCTTTCACAATGTAGACTTCTTCAAAAGGTCTTCAATGAAGTGGCAGTGTTAGTGACTAAATCTAACGTATGGCCACCCAATGGGTGAATGATGTAGAATAGAGATGGAAAAGTGCTGACTTCAAAGTTTAGAAGAGTCCTGATCTGATTGTTGGAGTCCACAAAAATGGTACCAAGGATTGGAAGGGAGTGGTAAGGCTACTGAGCAATGTGGACACATTTAAACTGAAGGCATATTAATTCAGCCTCTCTAATTACTGCTCACCTATTTACCCAGATAAATTATAATTTATTCTAGACATGAAGGAACAGATGCAGATTTCATTTATTTTATTATCTTCATACCATCTGCAGCAAAGCAAGTTAGTAAAAAAATTATTATGGACCAGTGATTTTATTTCATTTTTCATCATTGTGGCCGTCATTATCTTCTTTGTGTTCTTCATCACTAGCACTCTCACTATCTTTAGGGGCAGCATTTCTTTCAAGCGCTCACAAATCTGCTGATGGTTGCATGAAGTGTAGTTTTATATGTCTACATTAATTGTCTCTTTTCTTTTCCTCTATCTCTCTTTTAATCTTCCCTATCTCTGATGCAATGAGATTTTCCTGGTTTTCAGCTGGAGGGTATTGCATTAATGGTCCATAGATATAATGAAACAGAGTTTGGCTGAAGTTAACATTTTTTAAAACAGAATAGCCTATCAGTTTTCACTGGCAATATGGTTGTTTCTTCCCTTTTGTCTTTGTGAAACCGCTAAATAATATGAAAAACTAAAGTGGAAAGATAGAAATATCTGGTGGTTGTGCAAAACGATAGCTGAATATAAAAAAATGGTATTGCTCACTTATTATTGTACAAAAATGTCTTCCCTTCAGGCTGAAATAGAGATATAGATAATATGTGGCTAGAGACTTGACATACATGCTTCAGAGCTTTTTAATCTATACCTCAGTAGTCCCTTGATGGTTTTTTTAAAAAGGCCTTATTCACACCAGACTTCATTATAAAGAAAAATATTTTTGTTTTAGAATTTTTACTGTAGCACCTGTTACATTATTCCCTTCTGTTCAATGAGAAAACTCTGAAACTTACCTACAAGAAAAAAAAAATTGTAAAGCAAAAAGGAAAAGAAAGACAGAATAATTTTTTTCTGGAAAAATAGATAATGTCCCTGTCAGGTTGTATTTATTCCCATGGTCTTCAGCGACATTTTCTAGTGACAGCAGCAAAGATTCCAAAATTGCCTCCATAGGTCCCACACAAAGATAACTAACAGAGGACATTAAGTTTAACACAGAGTAATTTATTGAAAGCCGACACTCTATGATTAAAATATTGGGATTTTTCCCTTTTTTATCCCACTCATCAGTCTAAATAAATTCATATTCCCTTTTCTTTATCTACTCTCCTATCCTCCAAACCAGCCATCTGCTATTTCTTTTATGAAAAAAAAAAAAAATGCAACCTACAATTAGTGTCTTGTTCATTTTTCTTTCTTCAGAAAAAGAGAACTATTACACAAATACTCTGCAATTTGGTTTCAAATACTCTTTGTAGTGTGATGAGCAATTTTTCTTAATAGAAACCCAGCTTTTTTGCCAGGACTTACTAACAGATTTTTAAAAAGAGAGCTTCCGTGTGACTTTTTTACACCTCTTAATGTAAACTTTTCAAATGCAAAAGTAACCCCAAAATCTTTCTTCTACTTTACATTTTATCATTCTCTTTACCTTAATAAATAACATTTATCAAATACTACCCTCAGTAAATCAGAGAGAAATATTTTATTTGACTTTTTCTGAAAACATTGTAAAGTGATGACAGTTTACCTGTAAGCACAAATGTATTGTTTGATTTTAGTTCCTTCTCAGGAAGCAAAGCATAATTTGACCCAATTCATGCAGGTAGGGTTAATGTGAGGTGCTTGGGGCTGTCTTGCTAAAAACATAAAGATTGACACTGTAATATGCTGATGAAACTGAAGTAAAAAAAAATGATATTTCTACTGTCATAACAGTACAGTCAGAATAAAAATCCTGAGTGTTTACTGATCCTGCTACTAACAAGTCACATGACCTGGGCCGGTAATCTCATTGAGTTTTGGTTTCCTCATTTTGCAGCTGAGAATTAATTTTGAGTTTGAACTGCTTCATGGGATTATAATAAGGATCAAATAATTATTACATGTTATTGCTTTTGCAGTGGATTATAGAAGCACACATTCGATGGAGACATCAAGATGTGCTAGAGGTTCTCAACTTTTTATATTTCCTAAGTTCCTTTAACAAGGGTACTTGCTACAAATGGAGACTCCTAAGATCTTCTTCTAAACCTGAGTATCTGGGAGTGGGGCCACACTTGTAACTGTAAACCTAGGTGACTTTCATATACACAAAAAATTCAGAGCCACCAAAAAAGAAATAACATAAGTGTAAATTGACTTTAATTTGATATCTAATATTTAAGTATCTAACTTAATACACAATTAAATATATAATTAAATTAATGATTTAATCTAATTAGATGTTTTGCTGATTTGTCGGTATGTGTATATTTTTACATTTGCATGTTATAATTCAATGAAGGAACCCCCTGGTTTACACTGTGAATACACTTAATACTAGATTAAATAATAGGTAATAATAGATCATTTAAGTTGGCTAACATTTTCATCTATACTGTCTTTATAACTACAGTGCTTTGCTTTATTTCAAATGTTTACTGAGATACACAAGAAGTGAAAGCAAATGTTTTCACCTCGTGAATCCAGACGAGGCCACATGAATAGTAATAACATAGATTTCTGGCTCTGCTAATTATGCAAAACCCTGGCCCCCCAAGCAGTCTCCGCAGATATTTTGGAAACTTGTTGGGTGTCTCCTATTTACCTATAATCTGGCCTTCCAGCTGCAGTCTCCCTGTACAGTGATCGTTCTTACCAGTTCTGATCCCCATGTTGAATTCTCTTCTCTCTGAGCCATTGGAGAGGTCCCACTCCTGTTACTGCTGACTGATACCATGTAAGGATGCTTCTGTGGTTTCTACAGTGATCTTTCCTACCAGTTCTGGTCCCTATGTTGAATTCTCTTCTCTCTGAGCCATTGGAGAGGACCTACTCTTGTTACTGCTGACTGGTACCACGTGAGGATGCTGAAGTCCTTGCTAGGCGTGACGCCTCAAAGTGCACCCGGAACTTCCAGTCGTCATCTTGTTGCAGTCCTGGTGGGCTCAGCAAGAAAGCATAGAAACTGGTCTCTGTTCTGTGACTCTTCTTGTTCCCTGGGGCAGCTAGGGAAGAGAAAATTGAAGTATCTTTTTTACTTGGAAGCCATCTGAAAAACAATGATTTCAGTTTTTGCCACCAAACCTCAGAAACAAAAAGTCTTTTGAGGGAGAGTGACAGCATTTTACCAGCTTACTTCTTTTGTTTGGTCTTCTATCACTCCTTTCTCCAGGCGTGTTCCCATGCTGCCCCCTTTTCCTTACTGAAAAAATAAAATGTTAGACCTCACGATAAACCCTTGGCTGGATCTGGGAAGCCCACATACCCCATCAAACACTGCATATTTGTGAATATCTCTTGTAAGGCACAGCTGAACTCAACAGCGGTAAAATAGTAGGGACGGTTAAAGGGGATAATGTCCTCCCAAGTAGCCTTAAGGTAATTATAAAAAAGTGAAATACTTTGACAAGACTAATGATGAAAGATGCTAGCTACCCTGCTGTCCCTTCCCTGCCCCCATTTTCCACTGCCCAAATCAATCACTTTCAAATCTTTGGAAATTTCTTCTGTTACTTAACTCCATACATTTAAATAATATGCTTATACTGTGAAGTCTTAATTTTTTCTTTTTAGCCTATGTATCATATGCTAACTTTTTGCAACCAGCAATGGTTATATACCTTTCACTCCATTCCCATCACCACCTTTCAGAAGGGCATACTCTGTCCCCCCATCTTCCCACAGCTATATGATTTCTGATTATATCAGTATTTCATGTTTACACTATTATGATTATGTAACTATTCCCAGTTGTGCTGTATCGTAAGTATGATTTTCTGTTTAATTATTTGTATTAATTTATGGAGTACAAGTATAATTTTGTTACATACATAGATTGCCTAATGGGGAAGTTAAGACTTTTAGTGTATCCATCACTCAAGATACATTGTACCTATTGAGCAATCTCTCAACATCCACTCCCCTCTTAGCTCCTCACCTTTCTGAGTCTTTCTTGTGCATATCTTTTTGTTTTATCTCAGGTTAATTTCTTCTTTTTTACTTTAGCTTAGTTTTCTATGTATCTGTCACTAATTTGACCTTCAACTCCCACTAGAAAAATAAATACTTTCTTAATGTATTTTAAGTTCATCAGGCATTCTATCAATTCCATCTTCTTGGGTCACCTTTCCCAGAGCTATTTGTCCTGTTCCAGTTTGGGCTGGCTGCTATTTCCGTTTGTTGTATAGCTTTTATTCTAGAAAATTTTTCACTGTATTTTTTGTATTTCCATATCTCACGCTTGATGTTTGTTTCCTTGATTTTATGTACTCTTCTAACACCCCCTCCCTTTTTTATGAGCACGTTTACAAAGAAAGGAAGCATGGAAGGTACATGTATCAAGATTTGGCATGTCTGAACATGTCTGTTGTATGCATTCACTTGGTTGAAATGCTGCTAGGTGTAAAATTCTAGGTTGAAACAAAACTTTGAGAATTTTGAAGTCACAGCTCTATTTGGGAGATGGAATGGAAGAAATCGTCCATATTTTTATCGTATGTAAATTTACATAATACTTCTATTTTCCCCAGAGTACTTCTCTTTCCATTTTGCCTGATATCCACAGTCCACAGTTCTTTTGGTTTAAGATTTCCTAGAAGTAAAGGAAAGAAGGAGATGTGTAGTCTAAGTGTTTCCTAAATGTACTCTGAAGCATTCCCGCTGAAAACAGTTCTTCTTGCTCTGTTTAGGGAGGTTTGTAATACTACTACTCCTCAGCCTTTGGTGTTATACATTATTGGGTTGCTTCTCAGTTTCCCCCCATTAAATTAGGCTTCAGATTGCTTATGTTTACCAAGTTGGCTAACACTGATAAGCCACTTCCTACTTTTACTATTCTATCTTTATTGCCTCCTTTCTGTGATTGTTGGTGTCTGTCTTTTAAAATTAACTCTTTTTTTGTCAGTATAGTGAAGTTGAAATGAAAGGGAAGTAATTTGTGAATTCAATCTGCCATACCATGTTAAATAGAAACTCAATATAATTTGTGTCCTTAATTTTTTAGTTTGAAATGTTTCAAAGTTATAGAAAATGTTCAAGAGTAATACAATGAACACTGTACCTTCATATAGAAAAACCAACTGATAATCCATTGCCATATACGTATTACACCCTCTATGTGTATGTGCATTTGTGTGTATATATATGTATAGACACATCAAAAACATAGATACGTATACATATATTATATATCTCTCTCCCTCCCTGTGTGAGTAAACTATTTGAAAGTAAATGGCAGACACAAGATAGTTCATCCATAAAGACTTCAGGATCTTCTAAGATCAAAGAATACTATTTTACATAGCTGCAATACCATTACCACTCTCAAATATTTAACATTGATATAATAGTACATGATATATAGTCCCTATTTAGATTTCCTCAATTATCCCAAGAATGTTTTATATATTTTTTATCCAATAGCCAAAGATGCAACATTGCTCTATTTCTGTAATAAATGTTAGTTTGAACATCATACCCTTCTTTTACGTTTCTCCTAATATTGACATTTTAAATAAGTACAGGCCAGTTTCTTTGCACAATGTCCTGCAATATGGATTTGTCTGATTTTTTCCTCATGATTAGATTCAGATATTATTGACAAGAATACCACGTAGGTGATATTACATAGCTTTTCAAAAGCAAAAATTTACTATTGTTTTCGTAGGAGATGAACAATATTTTATTGGCTTTCATAATATAAAAGCACATATCAAGCCGTAACAAAGTACATAAACATTTATTTTATGGTTATGTCTATTTCAAATTACAATCAAGAGTCTTATAATAACTTTTTATTAGAAGCTAACTGGTATGCACTAAATAACCATCATATGTCCACTTTTATCCCCATTAAGCAGTGGTGCCTTTATGATTCTGATGCAAAATTATAACTCAGTTTTCTCATTTTATGAAATATAAAAGTTGGAGTAGTCAAATTTTTATAGTCTCAGCTCTCAAATTTTATGAATCTATGAATAAGACATCACTTATAATTTTGAAAATGAAATAAATTTGAGGAAAGGTAAAATTATGAAACAAAATATCTTATTAAAATGTTTATTATTTTATATAAATTGACAATAGACATATTACTTGTAATTATCTACGTTTCCATATTTACGATTTATACATGACACCATTGTAAGCTGTCCAACTCTACACCAATAATGGGTGACTTCAAAGTTCAGCTCACCTTACTCTACCTGCAACTAACTAAATTTGTATACATTATTTTACCAGAGCAAAGGTCAAAGGTTAAAAATCCATAATATAAGCTGGAATTCATTTTGACTTACTTGGCAATAAGTAAAATCTCATATTGCTCATATTACAAAGGAGAAAATACTGCTATTAATTGTGTAGGCAGTTATTGTATAACAGCTTCCATGTTAATGCATGTAGAGACTTCGTTGTTTATTTAATTTTATTGAATGAAATCACTTTAAAGATAGAATAACTGAAATTATGTCTTTTCATTTTGATTGATTCCATTGAGTAAGAGTACATTTTTAAAAATCATCAGCACCATTAGTACAATCCAAGTAACTCTAAATCTAAGAAAATTTGAGTTGAAATGATGGTATTGCATTTTTTTCTTACAGGAAGCTCTGATCATGGCAAGTATGGATCATCCACACCTAGTCCGGTTGCTGGGTGTGTGTCTGAGCCCAACCATCCAGCTGGTTACTCAACTTATGCCCCATGGCTGCCTGTTGGAGTATGTCCACGAGCACAAGGATAACATTGGATCACAACTGCTGCTTAACTGGTGTGTCCAGATAGCTAAGGTAAGTGCCTGTCAATTTCTATGGAAATTACATTTTTAGGTTAATATTTCCTAACCTGGAACAGTTTTCATATTGAAAATATGTTAAGTCTTCCCATTTAAATAAAATGAAGTATATTTGCTACATTGAAAGATACATAACAGAGAGGTACTTTTAGGTAAACTACAGATTAAATGCATGATATATATTTTTAGATTATTATGTTGTATCATTTTTATTGAATTGACTAGGTGCCAAAACAAATAGCTTGGTGGTCAGGGGGAGGGATTGTTATACTGGATTTGTTTGGCTTATTTGTTTCGGTATAGTCTAGTTAACTAATAAAATCCAAGAAAGAAAGGGTTGAATGTCTGAATTTGTTCATGTTTAGATGATTTTTAAAAATAGCCTTTATGTTTAACTCTCAGTATTACAAATGAGCAAAGTCTAAATATATTCTTAGTCTTTTTGATGATCTTCAATTGGTTTTTAATGGTTGAGAGTTTTAGTCTTACACAAAGGCTTAGGCATGTCACATATATAAGGGCAGTGGTCTGGGGTGATAGGGGAGGTGGGTCTGTGGTTACAGAGAGCATTTACTAGTTTCTAGGGGACTGTGAATTGGGGAATATTACTAGAGTTAGCTGATCTTTTAATTTTTTTAAGAGTGGCCAGAATTCTGGATTTTTTGTGATTTCTCAAATTTAAATCTTAAGTCAATTTTTGAAACACTGGAGTCTAAACAAAGCATTCTTATCATGCAGTCTGCTAGTGTGCAACTTCTAGTATACATTCTAAATGTTCAAAACAAATATCTATGATTATCTATACCAGATATCTATCTTGATAATTTTCTATTTCTAGAGAAATAGGTCAATGATGAGTTTTAATTATGTCCACTCTTAGTTACATCAAAATATGACCCGAAGTCTTTTAAGATTCCATAGATATTTTTATCTATACGTTTGTACAATATAAATGCCAAAATAATAACATAGTGGCTTTTGGCCTTTTTAAAATAATGTAATAATGAATAAAAGCACATTATAGAAAAAAGAAATTTGACATAATTATTAAAATTTAAACCAAAAACTTTATTTGACAGAAAAGCTCAGCTTAGTTCTATACACCATAACTCTCAGTAGAGTTTCCTTATGGACTGTGTATTATAATTTTATAACTGTTATGTAATAACTGCAACTGTGAGGATTCTTTATGGCAATGAAGTTTGAAATATAACACTTCCGAAATGGATTTATCTAAGAACTTCTATAATTTATAAGGTGAGTTAAATATGCAATAGAACTTATCAAATCATTCTAGGACTATAAATGAAAACAAAGCTAAGCTTCAGGCCAGGTGCCATGGCTCACACCTGTAATCCCAGCACTTTGGGGGGCCGAGACAGGTGGGTCACCTGAGGTCAGGAGTTTGAGAACAGCCTGACCAACATGGAGAAACCCCATCTCTACTAAAAATACAAAATTAGCTGGGCATGGTGGCACATGCCTGTAATCCCAGCTACTAAGGAGGCTGAGGCAGAAGAATTGCTTGTACCTGGGAGGCTGAGGTTGTGGTGAGCCGAGATCACACCACTGCACTCCAGCCTGGGCAGCAAGAGGGAAACTCCATCTCAAAAAAAAAAAAAAAAAAAAAGCTAAGCTTCAAATTTGTTAGTGCTGTCTGTATTTTCTGCTGTGTCTCTACAATTTAGGTTTTGTCCTTAAGGTTTGTGTTATTAATATATCATTTATACGACATTGTACACTCTAATAAGAGAAACTACTTTGAGTTTCCTGAATAATCAGTTTTATACCTTTTTGCCTTTGCAAATGCCATCCCCTAAGCTTAGAAGTCTTCTCTTGGCTTCTTGGTTCATGCTGCATGATCTTATTCATCCATCAAGCCTGTTTGGGCATCCTCCATTTATGGAGTCTTTCCTAGTCAACCCTTCTCTGGAGGCAGAAATAATTATTTTCTTTTTTGTATTAATTTTGGTAGTTGATATCTTGAACACATTCATATTATGTAAATGTCATACTATACTTTTACTATCTCTCTGTCTATATGGTAAGCTTATTTAGTCATTAATCTTCAGCAGATATTGGTGGGCTTTTATCTTGTTTCAGATACGATGTTGACTGAGGTATGTATGAGTAAACAATGCAGATACGAGCCTGGTTCTCTCTGTGCACCCTAATGGATTGAACAGACATTCAACAAATGAAAGAATTAACTATAGGATTGAATACAGTGGTTCAGATTTTAAAGAAAGCCAACTACTAGGGAGACTTAAGAGAAGACACTGAATCCTGAGGGAGAAGTCTTCAGCTATGAGAATAATATTTAGGCAAAAGAAAGATCACACAGGGCTCTAAAGATGTGGTGATCAAGAGACTTATCATCCAAGTGGAATAATTTTAGGCATGAAAGGAGACTGTATTACTAGTTATGCCAGGACAACAGGCACAGAAAAGTCCTAAACAGAACATGTTATATGGTTACCCAGTATAGCAAGAAAAATTTGAATTTTATTTTAAGTGCTGTAGGTCGTTACTGAAGTATTTGAACATGCAATTGACATAATCTCATTTATATTCTAAATAGATCATGCAGTCTATGTATGGAGGTTAGATTGAGGCGATATAAGAATGAAAATGAAGATACTAATTAGGAGTCTGGAGGCAATGCCAATAAGGAGAAGTAGATGGAATTAAGATATATTTGGGGGGCAAAATTTAAGGTATTCAATTATTGATTAGCTATGAGTGGTGAGGGAGGGGAGTACGGTGAGATCATTTCCTGAGGTGGTGAAGGATGGGGGATGAACATTTGTAGGAAAAAATCAAGAGTTCAGTTTCAGACTTGGCACATTGGAAAAGTTTATAGAACATGAAACTGGGAATGTTAATGAGGTAAATTTGGTCAGTACTGTATATATACATTTAGGAATTATAGGTATTTAAATATATGGAAAGATGAAGGATTACCTTGAGACTGACTATATCTGATTCTCATTTATTCCCGGAATCTAAAATTGGATCTTACATGTAGTTAGCCATTCAATAAATATATAGTAATTATTTTTAATCCAAGAAAATAACAAAATCTACCCTTAAGCAGGGAGTCCTTCCTTTATTTTTTTTTTCTACTTCGGGAGCAGAATTGTGTAGTGGAAACAGACTTAGGGTTAGAAACACTATGTTTATATGTTGTTGCCTACTTTTCAGTTTTGTGAGTTTGTGTTGTTTAGCCTCTGAATTCTTGTTTCTCATTGTATATAGTGGTATTAATAATTACTATATTTTTTTCTCATGTGCAAAAAGAATGTAATAAATGGTATCTACCTGTGGTAGGTTGAATAATATCTTACCCTCAAAGATGCTAATACATTCTATCCCCAGAATCTGTGAATGTTGCTTTACATGTTAAAAGGGACTTTGCAGATGTGATTAAATTAAGGATCTTGAGATGAGATTATCCTGGATTACCCAGATCGGCCCATTGTAGTCACAGGGGTCTTTGTAAGTGGGAGGCAGAAGGATCAGAGCAGGAGACAGAAGACGTAAGAACAGATCAGAGCTGAGCAGTGCACCTTGAAGATGGAGGAAGGGACCATGCATTGAGGAATGTAGGCACCTCTAGAAGCTGGAAATGATAAGGAAACAGACTCTCTTAGAATCTCCAGAAGAAATACAGGCCTCCCTGTTCCTTGATTTTATAGCCTGGTGAAACTGATTATGGACTTCCAACCTACAGAGCTGTAAGAGAATAAATTTGCATTGTTTTCAGCCACCTTTCACCCTAAGGTAGGCCCCAGTGTGTGTTTCCGTGTATCCATGCGTTCTCATCATTTAGCTCCCCTGTGTAAGTGCTAACAAGTGGTATTTGGTTTTCTGTTCCTTGTTAGTTTGCTAAGGATAATGGCCTCCAGCTCCATCCATGTTCCTGCAAAGGATATGATCTTGTTCATTTTATGGCTGCATGGTATTCCAAGGTATATATGTACCACATTTTCTTTATCCAGTCTACCATTGATGGGCATTTAGGTTGATTCTGTGTTTTTGCTATTGGAAATACTGTTGCAATGAACATACGTGTGCATGTGTCTTTATAATAGAGTTATTTATATTCCTGTGGGTATATACCCAGGAAGGTGATTGCTGGGTTGAATGGTACTTTTGTTTTTAGCTCCTTGAGGAATTGCTAGACTGCTTTCCATAGTGGTTGAACTAATTTATGCTCCCACCATACAACAATGTATAAGTGTTCCTTTTTTCATCACAACCTCACCAGCATTCTGACTGGTGTGAAATGGTATCTTTTTGTGGTTTTGATTTGCATTTCTCTAATGATCAGTGATGTTGAGCTTTTTTTCATATGCTTGCTGGTTGCATGTACGACTTCTTTTGAAAAGTATCTGTTCATGTCCTTTGCCCACTTTTTAATGGGGTTCTGTTTTTTTCTTGTCTATTTGTTTAAGTTCCATATAGATGCTAGATATTAGATCTTTGTTGAATGCATAGTTTGCAAAAATTTTCTCCCTTTCTGTAAGTTATCTTTTCACTCTGTGGATAGTTTCTTTTGCAGTGAAGAAGCTCTTTGATTTAATTAGACCTCACTTGTCAATTTTTGTTTTTGTTGCAATTCCTTTTGGTATCTTCATCATGAAATCTTTGTCCATGCCTATGTCCTGAATGGTATTGTCTACGTTGTCTTCCATGGTTTTTATAGTTTTGGGTTTTACAATGCAATCTTTAAGTTATCTGGAGTTGATTTTTGTATATGGTGTAAGGAAGGGGTCCAGTTTCAATCTTCTCCATATGGCTAGGCAGTTGTTATTACAGCCCCATTTATTAAATAGGAAATCTTTTCCCCATTGCTTGTTTTTTGTCAGGTTTGTCAAAAATCAGATAGTTGAAGGTGTGCAGCCTTATTTCTGGGTTCTTTCTTCTATTCCATTGGTTTATGTGTCTGTTTATGTACCAGTACCGTGCTGTGTTGGATACCATAGCCCTGTAGTATAGCTTGAAGTTGAGTAACATGGTGCCTCCAGCTTTGTTCTTTTTGCTTAGGATTGCTTTGGCTATTCAGGCTCTTTTTTGGTTCCATATGAATTTTAAAATAGTTTTCTTTAGTTCTGTGAAGAATGTCAATACTTTCTTGGTCCTGAATTTCATTTTTATTGCACTGTGATCTGAGAGAGTGGTTGTTATGGTTTCAGTTCTTTTGCGTTTGCTGAGGAGTATTTATGTGCAATTATGTGGTTGATTTTAGAGTATGTACCATGTGGCAATGAGGTGAATGTATATTCTGTACCCTGTAAGTATATACACCTATGTACCCACAAAAAGTTTAAAAAATAAAAAATAATTTTATTTTTCTTAAAAAAAGAAGAAAGTATATTCTATTGTTTTTGGTGGAGACTTCTGTAGATTTCTATCAGATCCATTTAATCTAGTGCTGAATTTAGGTCCTGAAGACCTTTGTTAAGTTTTTTGTCTCAATGATTTGTCTGATAATGTCAGTGGGGTATTGAAGTTTCCCGCTATTATTGTGTGGGAGTCTAAAGATCTTTGAATGTCTCTAAGCACTTGCTTTATGAATCTAAGTGCTCCTGTGTTGCACACATATATATTTAGGATAGTTAGGTCTTCTTGTTGAATTGAACACTTTACCATTATGTAATGCCCCTTTTTGTCTTTTTTGATCTTTTTTGGTTTAAAGTCTATTTTTTCTGAAATTAGAATTGCAACCCCTATTTTTTTCTGTTTTCCATTTGCTTGGCAGATTTTTCTCTATCTTTTTATTTTAGCCTATTGTTGTCATTGCATGTAGTTGGGTCTCGTTATCCAGCTTGCCACTCTGTGCCTTTAATTGGGGCATTTAGCCCATTTACGTTCAAGATTTAGTATTGAAATGTGTGGATTTGATCCTGTCATGGTGATGTCAGCTGGTTATCATGCAGACTTGTTTGTGTGCTTGCTTTATAGTGTCACTGATCTGTGTACTTCAGTGTGTTTCTGTGACTGGTAATGGTCTTTCTTTTCCACATTTAGTGCTTCCTTCAGGAGCTCTTGTAAGGCAGGTCTGATGGTTACAAATTACTTCAACATTTGCTTGTCTGAAAAAGATCTTATTTCTCCTTTGCTTATGAAGCTTAGTTTCCCTGGACATGAAATACTTGGTTGGAATTTCTCTTCTTTAAGAATGTTGAATGTTGGTCCTGAATCTCTTCTGGCTTTTAGGGTTTCTGCTGAGAGGTCCACTGTTAGTCTGATGGGCTTCCTTATAAGGAAGTATTTTGTAAAATATTTTCATTTGTATTGTAAGTTTTCTTTCCATTCTTCCATTAGTTCATCATTCTATGACATTTTATGTGATAGAAAACACAAACTTAGGCTGGGCATGGTGGCTCATGCCTGTAATCCCAGCACTTTGGGAGGCCGAGGCGGATGGATCACCTGAGGTCAGGAGATCGAGACCAGCCTGACCAACATGGAGAAACCCCGCCTCTACTAAAAATACAAAATTAGCCGGGCATAGGGGCACATGCCTGTGATCCAAGCTACTAGGGAGGCTGAGGCAGGAGAATCGCTTGAACCTGGGAGGTAGAGGTTGCGGTGAGCCGATATCGTGCCATTGCACTCCAGCCTGGGCAACAAGAGCGAAACTCCGTCTCACAAAAAAAAAAAAAAAAAAAAAAAAAAGAAAACACAGACTTAAACACCAAAATTGTTTGTTTCTTATAGGCAGTCATGCTCCCTCTGCATGTGCTGCCTTTGGACTTGACTGAATTTGGTAAGCAGAGCAGTCCATGTTATTATTTCATGCTCATATAATACCATATGCCTTCTTGATGCTTTATGAATCCAGGATACTAGGAAATCATGAAAATTTCATCTTTTATCGTTGTTGCTAATAAGTTGGGCAAGCAGTTTTTAAAAGACAATTTAGCAGATTCTGAATAGTGTATGTGAGGTGTTTCTGTTTTTGTTTAACTCAGGTATTAATTTAATATGAGACAAAAAGTAGGCTGTTGCCCAAAGCAAACATCCTTAACTGACCCTACCATGTATGGGTTCAGCTTTGATTATTCAACAAAATCATGACTGATTGCTGCGGTCTGGGAGTGACCAAAAAGACTGTTTTCTCTACACAAAGTCAGGAGCCGAATACCAACCTTTATTTGCACTTGGGTTCCAGTTAAAAGCCACCTTAGACAGTGTAGCAAAGTGGAAAACAGCACAGATCCTGGGACCAAGGTTCCATCACAAGCAAGCATATGAACTGTGTGACAACAGGCAGACAGTACCTGTGGTGTCTACAGGAAAGTGGGGCGAACATCACCCCAGCTTCTAGCAGCTCTACAGCTGCCTGTACCTGCAGGCCCTCCTAGGCCCACTTCCTCTCCAGCACTGCGTGTGCTGTGTGGGTGGGAATGTGTGGCTCTGTGTCCAGAGCTGCATTGGAATAACATTGACAATGAATGAGTCCATGTAGATCAAGTGTGTATTACACACCTGGCATATCCTTGGTGCTTTATGTACATTGTGTTGTTAAATCTTTACTGAAACTCTAGCAGATATGGCTCATTATTTCCCCAGTTTATAGATGAGGAAAATGGGAAGTTAAGTCCAAAAGGACACACAAATATATTGAAATGCCTGAGTGCTATGCCAGATAACTCTGACTCCTGAGCCAGGTCTCCAAACCACTCTGCATTCTTTCCTCTCTGTACACACACACATCACTGCAGCTTAAAGTGACCTGCTCTTCTTCAACGGCACTCCGGAATTAGAGGACTGAAGGGGAGCATACCATTTTATCTGTAGTTGTGTCTCATCATTAATTCCATAAGAGAAAAACTTTTGTCATGAATAATACTTGTTATTGTCTTCATGAGAACATGTTTTATCATTAACACCTATGCCGCATTTTCAGGAGAAAGTGCTAGATGAATATTTGTGGAGGAACTTCTTCAAGCAATGTTTTAACTATTGAAATAAAGCAAACTCAAAACAATTCTGGGAGCTACTACGGGTCATAGATACTAATTACAAGTGACACTGTAAAATAAGAATTTAAAATGTGTAGTCTGGTACTAGTTTGTGTTTAGCCTACAGATTCTGGGTTCAAATCTCATCTCTATCACTTACTAACTGTGCGAACTTTAATAAGTTAGTTAATCTCTCTGTGCTCTTGAAAAGGGGGATAACAGTGCTACCTATTTTGTAGGGTAATTTTAAGGATAAGATGATATTTGTAATGTGCTAAGCTTACTGTTTGGCATAAAGTAAGAATGTAAACTATGTGTTATTTTAGATAATATCTGAAATCACTACAATAAGGACAGACATATGTTTATAGTTAGAATACCCTAATTATGACATGTAAAAAATACCATCATTTAAAAATATGACTTTTAAAATTTCAGATACAAAATATTTAGCATTTGTTCATAGACCATACCAGGCTAAGGAGAGCAGGGAATCTCATGTTTAATATTCAATATTTTTGGCCTTTGGAACAAGGAACCTGAGTCTCTCATCCACATATGCTTTCCTACACAGGTTCCTAGGATGCTTGTGGTCTTAACTTGGCTTCTAATTTTTATGTTAAAAATTGTATTATTGGGTTGGGCGTGGTGGCTCATGCCTATAATCTCAGCATTTTGGGAGGCCAAGGCGGGTGAATCACGTGAGGTCGGAAGTTCGAGACCAGCCTGGCCAACACGGTAAAACCCCGTCTCTACTAAAAATACAAAAATTAGCCAGGCCTGGTGGTGGGTGCCTGCAATCCCAGCTACTCAGGAGGCCGAGGCAGGAGAATCGCTTGAACGTGGGAGGTGGAGGTTGCAGTGAGCCGAGATCATGCCACTGCACTCCAGTCTGGGTGACAGAGTGAGACTCCATCTCAAAAAAAAAAAAATGTATTATTTGTAATATTGAAAACATGTGAAACCACCAGTGAACTGGCAAAGAACTGAGCTCAGGGGAAATTCTTAAGACAATCTATTACTGAAGAGGAGCAAAGAAAAAATTCTAACTTTTCAATCTCAAGCTAGAAAAGGTTAATATCTGTTTGACTTACTATTCCTGCAAAAATTTTAGTTTCTGACTTTGCTCTAAGGAAACTATCTTTTGTAGCTTTTTAATGATACATATATCACTGGTGCTGTATTTGTAAAGCCTGAATACTGAGTATAGGCCACTATTACCTTTCAAAATCCTAAAACCTTCCTCAGAGCTTTGCTGGCCTATTTACCTTGTCAGATTTTTTTTCCGGTGCCCTAATTGATTTGCGGTTAAACTCAGATGTAAGGTTCCATGGGCTTTCTTTCTTTTTTTTTGGTGTTTTGCCATTGAAACTAGTTGAAAGGGTGATTCTAAAAATATTTCAGTGGTCCATCGTACCCTTCAAGATGATTCACAGATTACCTGATTAAGTTGTATACTCAACTTAAACTTCTTCCAAAAAAAATTTTAAAAAATTTATTCAATATTTTTAAGAATTAAAATTAACCTAGTGTGTCTAGCCAAAATAATTTAGATTCTACCTATAAATAAAGA
Organism: Pan paniscus; assembly: GCF_029289425.2. NCBI lineage: Eukaryota > Metazoa > Chordata > Mammalia > Primates > Hominidae > Pan > Pan paniscus. The sequence continues at coordinate 114,167,919 of NC_073262.2, read as the reverse complement.
ATTTTTCAGTGTATTTTTGCAAACAGACTGATTCTAGCATTTATATTTTCAGAGAAAATTAGTACTGTTTCAAAGTTTAGTGTAATTTGGGACCAGTTTAATAGCGTTTCTCAATTTTTTTTTCATTTCCAACTCTACGTTATCACCAAATTACCTTGAATATCCATGTCATATTTCTAATTGGAGCTAATAAAACCTGATTATTTTTGTGGCCCGGGGACAGGTATCTGTGCGCTTTACTTTTCTTTACTATTGGTGGCAGAGTGGGAGTTAGTGGAAGGGGCAAATGGGAGAGAAGAACCTCTTTCACATTAAAAACGTGGTTCACAATGATTGGAAAGAGAGCAGATTCTTGTGTTAAGAAATGGATTCCTCTTCTGTGACAGATGTGAAAGCTTCCATAAGGCTTGAATATGTTACACGAGCAGAGCCTTCATTTACCTTCTTTCCTCTTTTCCATTTTTCTCCAGTAGTAACTATGGAGTGACAAGAAACTTAATTTCTTATTCAATCCAGCCATTTCCTTCTGCATGAATTAAAATTAAATTCAAATATGAATGTCTGATGTCATTTAAATGCTTGAACTGGGTGCTGACATTTCTAGTTTAATTCTGGTCAAGACCAGATGCTATGTGTAGATATGGCCTCAGTCATATGCACGTATATGCAAATTATAGAAATTTAAAAAATAATAGTCTAGAGAAGAGAAATAACCCTACTAACATCATAGAAAACATAAAATTGGCACTTATTAATATATTCAGTCATGTAATAGAGACATTTAATACTGTTTGGAAGTTTGTGAATACCAATTGTTTGAATGGATTCCTTGGGTATATTTGGACACAGAAAAATTTTTATATTTTATAAAGGCATGATAAAAGATAAATATTAAAATTACAAGTCACAGTATTAGTGGCATAGCTAAACTCCCTTTAATGACAATACACCCTTAAAATCAAAATAAATTTATTGTAATTATATAACCACATTTTGGAAGAAAAAAGATGATAGCTTATTATTTATCATTTTTACTGCGATCATTTAAATTTGAATACACTATATAGTGTGATTAATTGTCATTAGACCTTTTGTGTATGTCAGCGGCATGAATCTAACTTGATGGTAAGATTTTATTCACAGTAAATACCTTCAGTGACTCTCCCAGGGTCACACTGCATACTAGTCTAAGGAAGAAGAACTAAACTCAGAAATATGGACAAGTCATTGATTATTTCATGGAGATACAGTGTTTAATTTTTTTTAATTAAAAAGCCAGCCTGAAGTGGGAGGATCACTTGAGCCAGTGAGGCGCAGTTTGCAGTGAGCTGTGTGATTGCACCACTGCACTCCAGCCTGGGCGACAGAGCAAGACCCTGTCCCCCAACAAAAAAGGTGGTCGGGGGGAACCTAATAATGGAATTCTTGCAGTGTCTCGGTGTATTTCTTAGGACATGTCATAATTAGAGATTTGAGAATTGAATCCCAAAGGAAAATTATCTACAGCCATGATCTAACCAGGAACAATTAATTGATTAATTTAAAAATCATATTAAGTGTATTGCTTTGTAAAGAGAAACAGAACCAATAAAATGCATGTGTGTATATATATATATATATTCCTATATATATATTTATTCTAAGAAATAAGCTTAGAATATATATCTATATATTCCTATGTATATTCATATATAGATATATTCATATATAGAGATAGATATCTATATATTTTTATATATATATATATTCTAAGGAATGAGCTCATGAGATTATGGAGGCTGATGAGTCCCAAAATAAGCAACTGGCAAGCTGGAGACCCAGGAAAGCCAGAAGCTGAAAGACAAGTCTTCTCCAGACAAATTTTCCTCATCATTTCCTCTTTCCTCATGTTAATCAGAAATAAGTATGGTCAGATATATCAGATTTAAGGAAGAGTACATTTTTTTTTCTAAATTAGAATTATTCTATAGTATCAGAGAGTAGAGTGGTGGCTATCAGGGGCTTTGGGTTAGAAGAAAAGAGCTGTTGATCAAACTTGCAGTTATATGATGAATAAATGTACAGACTTAAGGTACAGAAGGGTGACTATTGCTAATAATGATGTGTTGTATATTTGAAAATTGCTAACAGAGTAAATCTCAATGTTCTTACTATACACATACACAAAAATGGGGACCAGGGTGAGGTGAAGGATATGTTTATTAGCTTAATGGTGGTCATCATTTCACAATGTATACATGTATCAAAACATCTGGTTGTACATTTTAAATACATACAATTTTTATTTGTCAATCATACCCCAATAAAGCTGGGGAAAAATGATTCTGGCTTGGTGAGCACCTATTAGAATTGGCTTGAAGTTCCACTTTATCATGTATAAGGAAGTCCCGACAGGGTTCTTTCTAGAGATACTGAAGAACCTGAAGAGGCATACAAAATGCTGAGCAAATAGGAGCAGGGATTCCATTTTTGTGAATTTTGTCGTTGGCTCATAAAGGTACTGCTGGTTCACCCCCATCACAGCAGAACCCTCCAGTCTCTCAGTCAGGCATGCACAATTATCTAGCTTCCAAATAATTGTCTTCCTCTCTATTTTATTTGACACATAAGTGTTTATTGCTCAGGAATCTGAAATCTGCTCGTGGTCTGCTGGGTGACTCTGGGATTTTGCCTGGGCTCACTTACATGTCAGAGGTATAGACTTTCTATCAGCTGAACTAGACTGGGGTGACTAGGGTGATGAGGCTCTTTGCCACATAACTCTTGTACCCGATCAACGTGGCTAGGGCATAGTCCTATATACCCTTGACTCATGCTACTCAGTCCTCCAGGGCCTGGATATCCATGCATTCACCATCCCTTGAGAAGCCGAGCACTTTTGTGGGTGCAGTGTGACCGTAGGAACATAGGTCTCCCTACCCAATCCCACTGCCAGCCCCCTCTAGAACTGCCACCAGTGATTCTACCTTTCCCTTTCAGTCTTAAAGAAACTAGCCTTTTGTTTTCTAGGTGGTTGAGTTCTGCCTTTTCTATGTTCCCACCTCCATTGCTAGAAATAAGTCGATTTCTCAGACAACAAAACCTAAGTGAGACTTATTTTCTGGGTGCTGGTGCTTCAAAATTGCAATTTTGCATCTTGCAGTACAAAAACCCTTTCCACATAGGGAGCCCAGATTAGAAACACGAAAACTTTCCTATTTATTCAGAAGTAGCAAGCACAAAACATCAATTGATATTTTAATAATACATTTTGCTGCTGTTTCTACACAAGGAAAGAAAAACAATTAAAAAATGACGCAGAGAGAACCCAGCCCAAAAGAACCCAAAAGAAAATTTTCTTTTGTGGAACTGGTGAATCTTTAAAAATAATTATCAGAGTCTATTGAAATGTTGGTGCAGGAAGGAGCCCCAGAAGGTCTAGTTGAGTGATTTTAAATTTTCTTGAGGCATGAATTTGTTTCATGTGAAATCTTAGTTTAAAATCGAAACAAATACAACCGAACCTAACTGCAGCAGCAGAAGGGTGTAGACAGGGCTTCATGGAACCCTAAGGATTCTCTAGATCCTCACAGAAACCAGCTTTAAGATCATCTAATGTGCTGTGTTGGAGATGGGGAAACTGAACCATAAGCAGGTGACAGAGTCCAGGTAAGGTCACGGTTCTTGGTGTCAGAGCCAAGACCTGAATCCATAACTGCTCTGCCACCCTGATATCCCAGTTCAGATTAACTGGCATCCAGCACCATCCCCAAGCCCTGACTGCAACACTTGTGGACGCTTTATTTGTAATTTAGGTTCTATAACTACTACAGTGTGATGGAGAGTTGGTCTAAGATAAGAGGTCATATACCTCTTGTGATAATTTTTTAAATGAGCTAATGAATTTTTTCTCTATAGAATTTTATTTGAAGTGGCTAGCTTACTTTTGCTTTGAAATACTTTTTGTGTTTTTAGTTTATCTCCCAAGGTTTTTTTTTTTTTTTATCTTCCCTTTCCACCAATAGTTTTCCCTCTCGATCTTTCTATCAGTTTGTCTAACAACATTGCAACCTCCCAAATCAGTGATAAAGCACCTGGTTGAATTTGAATCATGTTCACCCCCTCCCTGAAACAATTTTATGCTTTTTATTTATGCGCCGAATTTTCATTGCCTCAAAGGAGGACAATATTTAAAGGGTAGTAAGGGGTAAGAGAGAATCTCTATACTACCAGATGAAAATGAAGTTTATTGAGGCAGTTTATAGAGCACAGGTCCCAGAATTCCACTGAAGCCTTAATTATTTCCTGGAGTTTGCATGAAATATGAAGGTCTCTCACTTAGAGGAGTCATTTAGGCTTTTTCTTGTCTAACCTATAAAATAGCAAGCTTCCCTTTTGCTTTGCTTTGCCTGTGGCTTTGTTTGGCATGCTGAGCAACTCTAATTCAGCTTGTAAGTTACTCCTTTCTATAAATGGCAAAGGGTTTTTTATTCAGCTGCCATTCACATCCAGAAAGTAAAGAACTTAATTTCTTTACTGTGAATTTATGCTTCAGCTAGTACTTTTAAGGTACTTTTTTTTTTAACAGAAAAGTGAAATCTACCCCAATCCAAATGGATTAAATTATATTTCATGTGTGTAAAGTGCTCACACAATTTCATCTGTTAGTCATAACTTTTTGAGGCTTGGTATTGTAGCAGATTTTAGGAGCACAGTGATTTTCTCAAATGCAAAATCAAAGTAGGAGGACTGGCATATCTAGTTTATTGCTCCCCTGTGGCTTTTGTTTCTAAAACTATAGAGGTAGACGGGTGTTAACAATAGTGCTCTCAGGAAGTTGTGATATATATTTACGATCTTTCAGATGTGTGCATGCGATTTTATTTTTCCCACAGATTTCAAGATGTTTATAGTAATCTGGAGATAAGATTTGCCTTTTTCTGGAAATAGGAGAAACAAAGAATGAGAATGTCAAGTGATTTGCTTGGAAACAGAAAAACTATAGTGGGACTGAAGATGAAACACAGATTAACTTACTTCCACAATTGATCACAACCAATTTTTTTTCTCCAGATAGCTCTTTAAAAATACAGCTTTTTATTTTGAAATAATTGTAGATTCACAGGAAGTTACCAAAAATTTAAAGAGAGATTTCATTTGTCCTTCATCCATTTTCCCCAATAATAACATCTTGTATAACTATAGTACAGTATTACAATCAGGAAACTGACATTCATAAAATCTGCATAACTTTTTCAGATTCACTGGTTTTACACAAATTTCTGTGTGTATGTGCGTGTGTAGTTCTATGAAGTTTTATCACGTGTGTAGATTCATATAGCCACCACAATCAAGATATAGAGCTATTTCATGGCCTCATCCCAACCCTTTACAACCACATCCACCTCCTACTTATTTGTTTCTAAATGCGCTCAAGCCTTGTCATGATCAATATTTGTAATAATGACTTATTTTTAAAACATCTTCTGAACGTTTGTGTTTTGCACGCTAAAATGGGCATACAATATTCTGGACACTAAGCTTGATTCTAGCATTAGCAATTTGTCAGTCTTCCTTGAAAGGGTATCCTCTATGGATTTGTACAAAAATATAGTCTAATGGTGGCTATGAAGAAAAGGGTCTGTGTAGTTATGTAGCCTAGAAGGGGTGCAACAGCAAACAGGTAGTATTATATCCTCTAATACTTACCTAGTGGGAACATCTAAATTCCTACTTGTACACCCTCATTTAACCATAAGAAACTGGCTTAGCAGATCACTCTGGTTACAGAAGAAAGCCTAATAAACCCCAAAGGGCATTGAGCCACAAGGGAGGAAACTTAGGTTAATAATGAATACAGGCTGAAAGTGAATGAGAGCAAGCAGTTAAGGCTTTATGCCAATCTATTCTTCTATAAGAAAGTTTAAAAATTTAGGGTAATTCTTATTAGTGTCATGTGATAAAACAAAATATACAATGCTTTTATACTATATATGTGTATATGTGTACACATGCATATACACATAAATATATATGCATATGTATTATTTTTATACACCTTAAACATCAATATACTAGTAAGAATAATTTATATTTTGAATATAGAATCATTCTATGTAGCCACAATTCTACAATACCCAGTGAAATATGTATGTGTGAAAAGGGATGTAGAACGTTGATAGCTATTATTGTGATGATGAAAAGTAATAGGCTAAACAGTATTTATATGTAATTTCACTTTCTATTATCTAAATTTGATTGATTAAAAAGAGCTTTTTGGCAACTGTTCATGATGTTTTATTTGGCTAAGGTAAAATATGAACAAAATGTATGTGTAGTTGTGGAAAGGGAGGGTGAGCTGAGTGGTGATGAGCACATGAAGAAGAGTGGCTCTGGGTCAAGGATTTTATCCTTCGTGAAGAAGCCTTTTCCTAAGCTCAGTCTCCACCTCATCACAAAGTGAACAAAAGATGAGCTTAATGACAGTCATCTATCAGCTAGCCACATTTCAGGTTTCAAGATCCTACTATTCCCAATGCTCCATGCCTTGACAAGGCTAATTGTATAATTACAATACTACATCACCCACTCCTGGTGTACTTTCCCTGGCAAGAACTGGAACTAGGAACGCTAATGATTATCGCCCCAAGCAAGCACATTAGCATGAATGCAGTTTACTAATGGGGCCATACTCCTAGAAATTGTAGTACACAAACTTTAAGCCATGGATTTTATTATCAAGTCCCATGTAGATTAAATGCCAGACTGAGTTGAGCCCTAAAATCAGTTATTTTATTTTTAAAAATAAAATGAATGATTTACCCCATCTATTTTTATATCCTTTGTGGTACATATTAAGATTTATTGAAGTTATTCTACTAAAATGAAGTAGAATTTACAAAGCTTTCATCAAGAATGCTTTGAGTGCTAAATAAAATAATAGTCTTGTGCTAATTTCTATGTAAGTTTAAGATTTCCATAAAAATCTAGCCAATATGGATGGGGTGGCTTCCATGATATCATTACTATTCATAATCTGGGTGACACTTACATGGGTGCACTCAATTTGTGAAGGGTTATTGACCTGTATATACTTATGATGTGTTCTTTTCTACTTTATCTTTTTGTACTTTAAAAAAAATGTTAAGCATCTAGCCATTTAAATTTTGCTTTAAATATTTTGGATGGCTATTTCTTTAAAGCTTTGGCATATCAAGTCACAACGTCAGCCTGAAATGACTCAGTTTCTACTATAGACTGGAAGAATATAGGGCCAGTCTAGAATATGGGAAGTCTCTAAATCAAGAGTGTACAGCCAAAGGTCCTTTGTGTAGGAGTTGAGAAAATTTCATGAATTCCTTCTAGCCCCTGATGTTCAAGCCCTTGACCAATTGTGATTGGGGCTTCTGTGGAACAGGTTGTCTTATAGTTTGATTTCATATAGATCTATAATGACAATCCACGGCAGTAAACAATAAGGGAAAGTAATGACCCTTGTGTCTTTTTAATCTAAGTGTTGTGTTTGAAACAAGTTCAATCTTGTAGTAATAAAACTAGCCAACATTTTCATTGAAGTCATGCAAACGAGGTACATAGAGTACTTCTCTTAATTCTTACAACAAAGTTATGAGATTGATACTATTATATGTTTAAATGAATTGACATATGCAAACTACCTAACACAGTATCTGATGTATATCAGCATTCAATAACGTTTTGCTATCATTATTATTTTCTCACTCTTGTTATTATTGTTTACTTCCTTCTCATTTTACCTGAAAAAACTGGGACTTAAAGAGGTCCTAAGTGTGTTCAAGGTTGCATAGCTGGTAAGCATGGAGGCATGATTCTGCCCAAAGTCTCTTCAGCTCGACGCAAGCGTTTCCACAGGCTACGTCTCTCAGGGACACTCTATTGTATAACTCTAGGAATGGGGCAAGGCAGCAAACTCAGATTGATGGTACCCATGCCTAATTGATTTTTTGCCTTAATTAAATGGTTGAAAAAAAGCTCTTATTTCCTGTCATAATCAATAACATTTGAAGTATAAAAATATACCAAAGGCAGAAATTTTATACCATAATTTTGCAGAGAATATGGGAGAGCACAGACTATGTATGTCAGTATAATAAATTACAGTAATTCCAGAATCACCATCTTAGTCACAGCTGCTCTTGTTATTGTCCTCCTATAAAAAGTTTCTATTAAAACACGACTAGGTGGGGTGATAATTTATTCCGTTACTACCCTCATCTGAGAACATACAAGTATAATCCATGTGAATCTATGGATTATCATTATATCAAAATGGTTCTGTGCAGTGAGACTTTAACTGGGTGGCTTTTTACAGGACAGGACAGCAGTCTCTCCATGCATATTCTCCTGTTACCATGATCTTATTCACAGGTGCCCTGAGGTATCTGGCCACAAAATACTCACATTTTCATCAATCATTGAGATAGAGGTAGTAGAAAACCTTTCTTTTTCTTTTCTTTTTTTTTTTAACTTGCATTTCCCAAAAGACTGGCTTGGAGAAACATTATTGAAAACTTCTTTTAAATCAGATTCAAGATATTACAGCAGCGCCTGCTAGAGTCTGTTGACATTTCCATTATAAACCCATATTTTCCAGGTTTATTACTTGGCTGTGAAATTCTCCTATGGACTGTGATACAAAATACAGAATTTCAGCCCAAAGTAATTTTGATTATCATCACTCAAATACTAAGATTCTCCAAGTTATGATTTTTAAAAAAAATGCCACAAAAGTCAAGTACTTTGGGGGACACCTACATATTTGAAGTCCTTTATGAAATGCAACATTAAAACAATTTGTTCTTTTTAAGAAACAAAGAAACAAATAACTAAAATCTCAGTGCCTGAAGGGAGAATTCTGTGAGCCCACATGGATTTATTTCTTATGATTTGAGGGCTAATTTGATATTTAGATGGAGATTTTTAATATTACTACAATATGCTTTAAAGAAATTGGGACCATATGGGTCTAAAAGAAATTAGATTGTAGGCAAGGGAGAATTATAATAAAGACTGAAAATGCAACCCACAGAAATAATATTCTCAAAGCTACTGATGTTGCTGCCATTAGAAATAGTGCCTTATTTTTTTTGTTTTTTGCTTTTCCTACTGGTGAGTGCGAAAAAGGCTGATAAACAATTTATAAACTTAATAAAGGTGGACTACTAGAATCAAGAATTTTATCAGCAAAACAATCCCCATTGCAACATAATAACTAAATTTCTTGTCAACAGAAATTGCTACATTGGAAGTTCTAAATTTTTCTATCCCCAAAACACATATAACACAGGCAGGAGAAATATGGATCGCCTTATTCTGCCAACTTACTAATTCACCACTCTAAATAAGAGTTGTTTCACAGAAAAATACTACCTAGGGTGTACTTTTCCCTTTTGGGATTGAACGAATCTAAAAATCTCTACTTTGGGTCAGATAAGTGGGTAAATTAGCTCCACTTTATGTCCTTGAAGAGTTGTGATTTTAGGACTCCAAAGAAATCACTCCTGGGAGAGTTGTGGTTATTAATAATTCTAAAGCACTTGAAAATGTATCCTTGTTTATTTAAAGGGAAATCTGTATTTTAAATATAATGGGAGATTAAAAAAAAAAACAAAAAACTAGGTGGAAATTTTATTCCCCTGGCCACTCTTAGTCAAACCTGTCAAATAATATTCTCAATTCTCTAAAGTGAATGGAATAAAATTTAAAATACAAATTTTTAGAACATCATATAACTTATTTTCTATTTTTATTAATATTTAAGTGCATTGAGAAGCATAGTCACCCAAATTAGCAAAAAGTATGACAGCCATAGAAAAGAGCCTAAACAAGTCACGTGAATCATAGTTACTTTGGATGCAGTCAGACTAACTAATGGGGAAAGCAGAGGGGGATGGAAAAGTTGGGTTGAAGTCAGAATCCAAGAAGAGCCTTTCTCCTCCTCTTCCACTCCACAGTGTCACAACTGGGAGCCCAGAGCTAAGAGATAGTTTTCCTTCACTTGTTTAGAGGAGGAATATCCACAAAGGACTGCTTCATTCTGATGCTCAAGCGGTCTGGCACTGAGAAACCATTCCAGCAACCTGCAGGCCATGTGCTATGTTTGTCTTTCTCCCTAAGGCACTCACCAATTATATGTTCTATAAATGTAAGCCGATCTCCCTTCTTGAGGTGAAAGTATTTCTATGTTTTAGTTTATTAAATAGAATGGAGTTCTTAGGTGAAATGAAAGTGATATTCCAAAAAGAAGCCCAGAAAATCAAAACAATCTAAGTAATGAGATCAATAACAATAAAAAAATGTGGACCCTACCTCCATTAATTATTTATTACATCTTTGGTTTTGCTCCAGTCAGTCTTTCTAAAACTCATGCTCATTTTTGAGTGGTGATAATACAAGTATTTACCTGGTAGAGATGTGAGTGTTAACATGAAACTCACATGGCAGTTAACATGCATAAAGAACTTAAGTTTAGCACAGAGCTCGTTACATAGTAAGAGTTTAATGATGCCCCATGCATAGGGAGAAACTGCTGAACTTCACAATGATAGCACTGATGAAAATGTTATATTTAACAATTGGAACAAACTAGTGTAGAAAAGAAGAGAAAAATATCCATGAGTGGAAATTGCAACAGCTATAAGCTTCCTCATTTATTCCATTGGATAAAGTCCTGATGAAGAAGAACACCTGTATTATGGAGAAATAAAAGGATTTAGACAACCTATTATAAAGAGTTTTTCCCCAGGGTTGAGCTTTGGTAGTCATTTAACCATTGCTAAAGAAAAGGGCAGCAGCTACATGATCTGATAGGAATATTCATGGGCACACTGTCTTTCTGGGTATAAAAAAAGACCAGTGAAATGAAGCAAAGTTAACTGTAGGTCATAGTGAAACAAATAGTACTATTAAAATAACAGAGCTATATCTCCAGGACTGGGACTTCAAAACCTGGGTAGGACATTCAAAGATAGTCTATGGAGACACAAAAAGTAGCTCGATTTCTTCTTATTTATTTTGAAAAGAAAGAAGAATTTGGAAGTGAATGACTAGCCATGCAGACAGAGCCTAAATATTTTATAGCTTATCAAAGCTCTATGAGGAAATAGCATAAATCTCTTGAGCGCCAAGACAAGTATATTTAACTGGAAAATTTTGTATTTGATCAAAGAGACTTTAAAAAAATAAAGACCACATTGTACCTTTTCCCCCGAAAAGGAAATGGCAATTGATACGGTTTCTTAGATATAATCACAGAGAGGGAGAGAGCAAATTGGCACCTCCCTCTAGAAACTAATAGGATATATATTATGGCTACAGTCAGCCCTCACTTAACATCATCAAAAGATTCTTAGAAACTGCTGCAACTTTAAGCACAACAACATACTGTATACCATAGGAAGTTAACTCTTGTTTATGTCAATTAGCCTATGGTAAAATTGTTTTTGTTATACAGTAAGTTGTTTTGCTTAAAAACAAATGATGACATTGAGGAGTTACTGTACTGTACTATGTATGGATTTAAAAGAATAACCATTAGAGAGCTGCTTAATATCTTTTGGAAAAAAAAATATTTCTCTAGTGACCCTATTCAGGATTTAAAACTCAGCTTATACTCGGGAGGCTGAGGCAGAAGAATAGCATGAACCCTGGAGGCAAAGGTTGCAGTGAGCTGAGATCACGCCACTGCACTCCAGCCTGGATGACAGAGTGAAACTCTGTCTCCAAAAAAACAAAAAAAAAAACAAAAACAAAAACAAAAAAACACCAAAAAACAAAACGAAACAAAAAAACCTCAGCTTAAAATGCCATCATCTTCTTAAATATTATCCAGCTCCTTTTCAGTCCCCATCAGGTGTCGTCCCCCTCCTGGATGCTTTCATGGAACTTAAAACATCTATTTAGTTTATTCGATTGCATTGCAATTATGTGTACGAGTTGCTCTCCCCTACCAGATTATGATTCTTAAAGAGTAGCCACTGTGTATTATTCATGTGTGTGTTTCCACTAGCCAGTGCAATGCTTCCTGCAGCACAGGTGCTCAAAATAAATATACAGTGAATATGTGATATGTATTATATATATATGTGTGTATATATATATATATAAATCATGTGGGTCAGGGACAATATTAATGGGTATAGGTATCTTTATAATAGTATTTAGAAAACAGATAATGAGCAAAATGGCCTTTCATTGTTTACACAGGCAATAGATTTGATGGCAGCAATATCATCAAGACTTACTAGACTGACTTAGACATTTTGCATGACTTATGGATATATCCAGGATGTTCACAAGAAAGCATCATATAAAATGAAGGACAAATGATAAAGATTGGCATTATCTTGAAAAATAACATTATTACATAACCTAATGTGCTGAATGAATGGAGGCTATGTAAAGTGCAACGAGCAATGGAAATGTCTTCAAAAATTGAAGTTTTCAGCATAAGAAAGAATGGTTCCATTGCTTGAGGAACATTAAGACATGATAAAAAGAACATAAAAAAGCCTCCCTTTGTATTTCTGCCTTCTCTCTTAGGGAGGATCACCTTCACACTGGAAAGGTTAAAGGAGGCCTGTATAGTATGGCATTGAAACATCAGACAAGTAAAGAACTATAAGGAGTCACTTAGTCCTTTAAATGAATTCAAATGAGCTACCCTTTCCAGAATTCTTGAATATTATAGAAGGCAGAAAGGGAGCCATAAAGCTTTAAGTGTGTGAATGACATTTATGTATCTATTTTAAAAATGCAGAATAGGAGGACAAATTATATATGAGTCACTAGTTAACAAACATTATTTTGAATACTTAGGAAAGGAAGGGTTGCACAAAAAGACAGAGATGTGCTTATTTAAAACAAATCAAATCTATTGGTTTATTAGATGGATATATCAGAAAAATTCTACAGATGTGGTATGTTTTAGTTTATTAAGGCATTTGCAAAGTTTTTACAATTGATGGAAGCACAAAAAATCATAGAGCAATTATGGTTTTTCAATTCTGTCTTGGTACTAATAATACTACCAAATAGCTTTGATTAATATACCAGTATAACTTGGGTGACTCTAATAGTGTTTTAGAAAATTTATTCTTAGCTCTGTTAAGTCAAATGTTTTATTGATTTCATGAATGAAGATAGAAGTTATGCTTTAAAATGTTATAGGTTATTCAGAACAATTGGCTTCAAAAAATGTTATAGGTTAGATAAAGCCAGGAAGAATTAATAACTTTTTAGATGAAAAATCAAGTTTCATGTATCTGGAGTTAGTACTATGATAAATATGAGTAAAATTCAGATTCTTATACTTTAGTTCATTTAGTCAGTGCACATAATCAAGATGGGGAGAACTGGTTACATAGTAATGCATATTAAAGAGACAGTGGTTCTGAACTATAGTGGAATCATTAACTCCTAAAATAATGGAAGTTACGTGTTTTCTGTCCCACAACATACACATATTCATATTCACATTACATACATGGGGAATCACAGATTCCCTGGATGTCACATCTATGTATACCATCAATTTTACGAACCCAATATTAAGAATCTTTTTATGAGTGCCTTTCTGTGGTGCTCTAAAATACAAATTCATGCTTGAACCTCTGTAACATATGTACAATGTCCAGAATAAAAGGATTACGGGACTTACTGTACAGATTGCACATACAGCATTATACTTAATTCTGTGTCAAATTCAGGTATAATGAAATGGAGACAAAGCAATTTAGACTGGTGAATGGTCAGAGAATCATGTGATTCTTTTCTGAGGAATTTTATGCCTAGAAAAGAGACCCCCAGGATTCCAGAATTGTCTTTAAAATATTGAAGGGTTGTAAGCTGGAAAGAGTAAAATTGTCATCCAAAATATGGTGGAAAAAGGCCAAATACAGAAATTTTAGGAATTTCTGGGAAGGCAAATTTTTCTATCTGTTGTATAAGGAACATACACACAATATTAAATTCATGTATAACATAGAATGGGATGCTTCATAAAATAATGATTTCTCTGCCACTGGAAGTATTTAAGTAAAGACTATATCATCTCCTGCGTGAAGTATTGCAAAAGGGATACCTGTAGAAGGAGAAGGCAGTACTAGATGATCTTCGGTGTACATTTTGAATTTAAGATTCTATGATCTGATTATGTTTCAAAGAATACTAAAGGACTACAAATCCTATAATTATTTTTGTTAAAGTAAACAATAAGCAATAACCCTGTATGGACACCTATTATTGGATGTTTCTGAGTCTGCCTTAATTGATATCTGTTGGCCTCAAATTATTGTCATTTCCATTTCTGAAACAATATTTTGAACATGATGGTTATTTTCTAATGCAGGTGCACATATAAAATTTCACATTTAAAAAATGTCTTAAAGGGTTTTTGAAAATGATTGGAGAAAAGGAAAATGAGAGAAATTTATATGGAAGTCTCTTTTGTATTACAACTACACATTGATAAAATAAGAAATAAACTTCAATCTTGATTTTTCTGCTTTGATGAATTTTTATTAAGGCTTTTAACTCAATTCAGCCTGTATTTTGTGTGATACAGGCATAAGTTTTAAAACTTACTAAAATATTTTTAATGTTGAGTTGGACTTTATATTTGGAAGCTGTATTTATCTTAATATCACAGGAATGTACTTAAGGGAAATACAGTTTCTTCAACCACCTTCTCTTGTTTTCCTGAATAGAAGTGTGGTAACATAAAAGTACCTAGAAACCTAAAGCTTTCCTTTTGAAGAAAAGTGTTTCAAAAATGAAGGGCCTGAGTTAAGAGAACAAATGACTTAACATCTTATAACTCTGAGAAATACTTTCCAAATTCTCTTATATTCCTACCTCTCTCATTGCCAAACTAAATGATTTTAAGATATTTTCCTCACAAATTTATTTTAAAAGGAAAGCTTTTTTACTATTTTGAGAAATGTCAAATAATTATAGAAATTTCCAAACAAATTGAGCCAGACCTTACAGCAATTGCATATTTTATTCATTTTTCTGTTTATAAACATCATTATAAGCTATTGTAGTAGACGGAAAAATGCATAATATCTTTACCATTGGGATACTTGAGAAAATGGTGAAGTTTTTGAGAATGCTCTTAGTAAACACGGATGGATACAAGCCATTGGGAAAATTGATTTTTTAAAATTTTAATTTTACACTAATTTTCAGGGTAATTTTAAAAATAAAAAAATTGTTTTACTCTTACTTTGAATATTTTGCAGTATTCTCTCTTTAGAATTTAGCATTGCTGCAACCAAGGAATAAAGAAAAGCTTTTGTCTTTAATATTAAAACTGTATTTACAGAGGTGTTTTTTTTTTTTTTTTTTTTTTTTCCTGCTCTACCTTACTAGGTTGGGAGAAAGATTTAAGATTTGGAGAGAGAGAGGATGATGGACGTTATGTTGCAATGTGAGCCAAAGAGCTCCAGTTAAAGTTAATAGGCTATCCAGAAACCTGTGAGTCCTAAGAATTCAGAGTGAGATGCAGGCCAAATTCATAATGTGAGGACATAGTCCTCAGCTATTTAGTTGTTTTCTTTATTTCTGACTCCCATTCTTTGATGACTTGCTTCTCTTTGGTTTCCCTCTCCCCTGCTTCTTTCTTAATTTCAAGAACCTCCATCTTCTTTGATTCTATATATTTCTCCCTTTGGGATATTCTCTCTGGCTGTCCTTGATATTTCCTATTTTCCCACGCTGCCCAATCATTCGCTCAGGCATCTCTGGACTCCAGGGCCTGGAGAGTGGGACTTTTCCAAGGGTTTGCCTTTCAAGTCATGTTTGTAATGTCTGAAGACCTGCCTCTTCCCCAATGGGAAGCCGGAGTAATGTCCACAGTTTGAGTCAGGAAGACCCATCTTTCACAGTTTAGGGTTTGTTGATTTCCATACCCAATGACTTCTATTTATTTGTTCTGACAAAATAGATTACACTACACTTGCAGTTCATTTTAGATTCAGACATGGTAAACAAATGAGGTGTGGAAGGTGTGTAATTTCATTTCTGGGTTAAACTGATTGATTCCTAAGAATTTCCTTTCAGCTGAAAAATTTTTAATTATCGAATGTAACTCATTTTCTTTTGGTGTCATTTTAATCTCTTCTCCAAAGGGCTAGGGCAGGAAGAGAATACAGGAAGAGAATCACTTCTCAAATGACAATAGAGATGATTGTTTAACATTATATAGCTTAGAAATATTAAATATGGCCTAGACCACAGTCTGTGTTCCCATTCGCTTTTCCAGTATAGTCTTGGTGTTCTTTAAAGTTAAAAAAACAGGGAAATGTATCTTCAAGAACATGTGTAGGCCTGTTAATATCCATAAATGCTGTTTATAAATGCACACAATATCATAATTACTATCAACAATCTAAGGCTTCTTAGCTATTATAGAAATATTTCAATGTTTTTTAAAATTAGTTTTTAATCGGCTAGTACTTCTGAACTTTTACTGTAAATAAAC
Organism: Pan paniscus; assembly: GCF_029289425.2. Lineage (NCBI taxonomy): Eukaryota > Metazoa > Chordata > Mammalia > Primates > Hominidae > Pan > Pan paniscus. The sequence goes on along the minus strand of NC_073262.2, from coordinate 114,151,418 downwards.
TCTAGACAGACATATATGATTTTAGTAATCCAGATTTTACACTTCTCCCATCCAAGTACTAACCAGGCCTGACCCTGCTTAGTTTCCGAGATCAGACGAGATCGGGTGCATTCGGGGTGGTATGGCCATAGACCAGATTTTACACTTTCTATACACAACACATGTGCGTGGACACACACACACACACACATACACTCTCTCTCTCTCTCTTTTTTTTTTCTCATTATGTTTTTCCCAGCAGCACTAGAGAGAATACATTATTCCCATTTCAGAGATGGAAAGACTGAAGCACAGGAATGCCAAATTATTGTTTTTAGTTCAGTTAGCTACTTGGTAATATACCTAATGCTGGTACCTAAGACTCTTGATTCCAAGCCCAGAGTATATTTTAATATACATCCATAAACATTAATGTTGGTAGTTGAAAAGAGATTAAAAGTTAAAAGTGAGAATGAGAATAAGAGACAGGTAGGAGTCCATTAGATATAGTTCTAGGAACGCCTTACCTATCAGGATCAAACATATTTTACCAACAGCAAAGTATTTAACAATATAGTTATGTTCTTAGAATAAATTTTGTTTTTTCTCCACATCTTTTATTAAGCTACAAAAGGTGCCACATACTATAATTTTACAAAAGAAGCTCTTAAAAGAACAAATATATCAAATTTTCCCCGTTGGAAACAAAGGTGACTGTAACAATAAACTCCTGAGCAGTTCAGGAACACATAGCTTCTCAAAGAAGAAAACCCAGTTAGAATGTATATTTTCTGGACCATAATTAGACATGGTATAAATTTCCCTGGTGATGGTAACAATAGAAAGACCAAGGTTAGCCTGTTAAATGAAATGTGAGTGAGAACTGGGCAGTTCCAAGTGGCTGCTGGCACAGTTTTAGGTGTCCTGCCAGCGTTCAAACCCACAGGGTCATTTGGCAGTCAGGTGTCATTAGTCAACGCTCTCGCTCTCTCCCTCTTCCCATCTGTTTTCGTCTAGCCTATTTGTGTAAATTACCTCTCAGTATGCAGCAGGGCTCAGTCTAGTCATGTATTTTCCTCCTACTCCTTTGTCCTTTTTATCCCTGACTGCTCATTTAGACTTATAGCAATGATTTAACCGAAAATTTAACATGAGAAGCAAGATAATGGTAGCAATTAATATTACTGCTGTTACAAAGCAGCATCCCTTATGGCTATGGCAAAAAGACCACTAAAGATAGTATAACAAATGTCAAAGATGTAGTTGCCACTGGCCATTTCAAATCATGATGATTATCATCAGAGGCCAAAATGTAATGATGCCCTATAAGAGGATGTAGGGTTTATGTAATTTTGTGTGGACAATTTGCAGAGTTAATATCCAACGGAGATCCTTGAAGAGAGCACTGTTCCTAGTTTAACAATACCTTTTAGAGAAAAATAGGAAAGATAAAATAGGTTTTCTCCCGAGTTGACCATGTTGTTTACTAGCACGCAGAACACCCACTTATCTGTTATCCCTTTGAATAAAATCAAGTCATAAGTATACCTGTAAATCCTGTCTCAATGCTATGAAGAAAGGTGGGAGGCTTAGCCTGCGTCACCCAACCAGTACACTTACTTCACAACAATTAAGAAGAAATAATTACTTACACAGTAGCAACTCATAGCAAGGGATTCCTACTCTGAGAAGGATTTAAAACTGAAAGGATTATTTGCTAAGGGCAGATAAGAAAAAATCACACCAAATAATCCCACAGCTGCATTTCTAGCAATGATATATAATTAGTTATGCTGGAGCAATGGTTATGGGAGCACTATTGATATCTAATTCTGGTTTATAAGAAATCATAGGAAAGTCAGTCTTCTGAGAACTTTCTACTCTTCAGTAAGCATGAGCATGAAGATGTTTGACTAGATTTTCTGTATTTTTTTAAGTTTTGTTTTTATAGCATGTTTGACCAAAGATTACTGACCATGTTTTTCAGCTCACTGTTATTTTGTCATATATGAATGAATTTAAAAGAAAATACAAATAGTCATGCACTGCAAATAGCCCCAACTTTTTCTTTTTGAAGTACCTGAAGGTTGGGAAATCCCTAAAAATAATCTAGATTTACCACTTATTCAGTACTTTAATCTCGTCTGAAATGGCTCTGTAAAAAAAAATGTTGTCTGTTCCATATTTAAATATTTCCAGTGACAAGTAGCACACCATTTTCTGAGGCAGAATATTGTATATTTGGATAATCCTGGTTTTTTGCCTAACAATACTCAAATCTGTATTCAAACAGATTACTCAATATTTGTCAAACAGTTTTTCATTTCCCAAATTCAACTTTAAAATAAGTAAGGATTATGAATATCCATTTCTTTAAAGACATATGAACTCTATTAGGTACAGTGCTTAAGAATAATGATAAAGTGAACTATCTATGAAAAATAGGTATTTGAAAGTGACAACTGAGCAGGGATACAACAGGAGGAATTGTAAAATTACAGAAGACATGGTCACAAGACTGCATATAATTCGTAACAGCAAAATAGTAAAACATTCTGTCTAAAAGAAAAATAGTTTAAACTAATTATGGTGTACACCTAAGGAATTTTGTGGAACAATTAAAAAATGAAGTCTACCTACATATTACTGAATGGAAAAATCTATCTGCAAGACCTGAGAATCATGTAACATACAAAATGAAAAAAGGAAGGTATAGAAATATCTATATGATATATTCCCATTTGTATAAAACCAATAGCAACCACTTTATATATATTATGTATAATATATGTTAACATATGTCAAATATTTTTATTTTAAATAAAAGAAATATATTTGTTTTATGCTAAATAATATAAGTGTTAAATATTTACATTTGTAAATAACTGCATAGAAAAAGATACGAAAGTTTATATAAGCTAAAAACTGTTTACTATAGCTGAAGAACAGCATATATTTGAGAAGTATAGAGAAATAATAACTTTTTTTTCTATGTGCTGTTTTACATGGGTGGTTTCTTATTTTAAAATGCAAGATTAAACACTCAAAATGTCAGTCATTGAACCTTTTGGAGTTTGGATATCTTTTGATATCTTTTCTCTTCTCATTATTGTTATTGTCATTTCCTGACATCTTGTTCAGCTGGCACACAAAATTGTCTCACTTTCCATCTGTGGAGATCCCCATTTGATTGTGGTTATCATCTTCTATCTGTAGATATCATTGTTGACATAATATGGTACTAAGGACCGAATGTTTACCATAGCTCCTTTTTTCTCCCAGATTCTCTGTAACTGCTATATATTTTTCAATTTTCCTTTTCATTAAAACCATAAATTATAAAGTCCAGTGCTCTTTTTTAGTTAATTTTTTATATTTATTTTTGGGGGTACATAGTAGGTGTATATGTTTATGGTTACATGAGATATTTCAATACAGGTATGCAATGCATAATAATCTCATCAGGGTAAATGGGGTGTCAATCATATCAAGCATTTATGCTTTGAGTTACAAACAATCTAATTATACTCTTTTAGTTACTTTAAAATGTACAATTAAATTATTATTGACGATAGGCATCTTGTTGTGCTAGCAAATGTTAGGTTTTATTCATTCTATCTATTTTTTTGTACCCATTAACCATACCTACTTTCCCCCCCACAACCCTTCCCAGACTCTGGTGACAATTCTTCTACTCTCTAACTCCTTGAGTTCAATTGTTTTAATTTTGAGCTCCCACTAATAAGTGAGAACATGCAAAGTATGTCTTTCTGTGCCTGGTTAATTTCACTTAACATAATGACCTCCAGTTCCATCCATGTTACAAATGACAGGATCTCATTTTTTATGGCTGAATATGTACCAGATTTTCTTTATCCATTCATCTGTGGATGGACATTTAGGTTGCTTCCAAATCTTGACTATTGTGAATAGTGCTGCAATAAACATAGGAGTGCAGGTATCTCTTTGATATACTGATTTCCTTTTTGGGGGTATATATCTAGGAGTGGGATGACTAGATCATATGGCATCCCATTTTTAGTTTTTTCAGGAACCTCCAAACTGTTCTCCATAGTGGTTGTACTAATTTACATTCCCACCAACAGTGTATGAGAGGTCCCTTTTCTCCACATCCTCGCCAGCATTTGTTATTGTCTGTCTTTGGGATATAAACCATTTTAACTGGGGTGAGATGATATCTCCTTGTAGTTTTAATTTGCATTTCTCTGTTGATCAATGATGTTGAGCATTTTTTCATGTAACTGTTTACCATTTGTATGTCTTCTTTTGAGAAATGTCTGTTCAGATCTATTGCCCATTTTTTGAACAGATTATTAGATTTTTTCCTATAGAGTTGTTTGAGTTCCTTCTGGTTATTAATCCCTTGTCAGATGGATAGTTTGCAAATATTTTCTCCCATTCTGTAGGTTGTCTCTTCACTTTATTGATTGTTCCCTTTGCTGTGCAGAAGCTTTTTAACTTCATGTGATCCCATGTGTCCTTTTTTGCTCTGGTTACCTGTGCTTGCAGAGTATTACTCAATAAATCTCTGCCCACTCCAGTGTCTCAAAACGTGTCCCCAATGTTTTATTTTAATAGTTTCATACTTTGATGTCTTAGATTTAAGTATTTAATCCACTGTAATTTGATTTTTTAATATGGTAAGAGATAGGGTCTAGTTTAATTCTTCTAGATATGGATATCTAGTTATCCCAGAACCATTTATAAAAGGGACTGTCATTTTCCCGATGTATGTTCTTGGCACCTTTGTCAAAAATGAGTTTACTATAGATGTGTGGATTGATTTCTGGGTTCTCTAATTTGTTCCACTGGTCTACATGTTTGTTTTTATGTGAGTACCATGCTGTTTTGGTTACTATAGCTCTGTAATATAATTTGTTTTTGTTTTCTGTTTTGAAGACATGGTCTCACTCTGTTTTCTCAGGCTGAGTACAGTGGCATGATCGTGGCTCACTGCAGCCTTGACTTGCTAGGCACAAGCATTCTCCCACTTCAGCCTCCTGAGTATCTGGAACTACAAGCACACACCACCAGGCCTGGCCAATTTTTTTCTATTTTTTGTAGAAATAGGGTTTCACTATGTTGCCTAAGCTGGTCTCAAACTCCTGGACTCAAGCAATCCTCCCACCTCAGCCCCCAAGTGCTGGGATTACAGGTGTGAACGACTCTTCCTGGCCTTGGTAGTGTAAGTTGAAGTCAGGTAATGTGATTCCTTCAGTTTTGTTGTTTTTGCTTAGGTTAGCTATGGCTATTCTGGGTCTTTTATGGTTCCATATAAATTTTATGATTGTTTCTTCCATTTATGTGAAAAATATCATTGGTATTTTGATAAGGATTGCGTTGAATCTGTAGGTTGCTTTAGGTATTGTAGTATAGACATTTTAACAATATTGAATATCTGGTTCATGAACATGGAGTATCTTTTCAATTTTGGTGTCCTCTTCAATTTCTTGCATCAGTGTTTTATAGTTTTCATTATAGAGATTGTTCACTTCTTTGGTTAATCCCAAGGTATTTTATTTCATTTGTAGCTATTGTAAATGAGATTACTTTCTTAATTTCTTCTTCAGATTGTTTGCTCATGGCATATAGAAATGCTAATGATTTCTATATCTTGATTTTGTATCCTGCAACTTTACTGAACGTGTTTATTCATTCCAATAGTTTTATTTTGGTGGAGTCTTTAGGTTTTTCTAGATATGAGATTGTATCTGCAAATAAGAATAACTTGACGTCTTCCTTTCCAATTTGGATGCTTTTTATTTATTTTTCCTGTCTGATTCCTCTATTCAGATATCCACTTTTATCCAGTATTCTGAATAACAATGGTGAGGGTGGGCATCCTTGTCACGTTTCAAATCTTAGAGAAAAGGCTTTCAGTTTTTCTCCCTTCAGTATGATGCTAGCTGTAGCTCTGTCATATATGCCTTTTATAATGTTGATGTATGTTCCTTCTACACTTAGTTTTTCAGGGTATTCGTGAAAGGATTTTGAATTTTATCAAACACTTTTTTAGCTTCAATTGAAATGATTATATAATTTTGGTCCTTTATTCTGTTGATATGATGTATCACATTAATTGATTTGCATATGTTGAACCATTCTTGCATCCTTAAGATAAATCCCACTTGGTTATGATTAATTATCTTTCCAATATGTTGTTGAATTTGGCTTGATAGTATTTTGTTAAAAATTTTTGCGTCAGTGTTCATCAGCGATATTGGCCTGTAGCTTTCTTTTTCGATGTGTCTGTCTGCTTTTGGCATCAGTGTAATACTAGCCTCATAGAATGAATTTGAAACTATTCCCTCCTCCTGCAGTTTTTGGAATAGTTTGAATAGGATTGGTATTAGTTCTTTAAAGATTTGGTAGAGTTCAGCAGTGAAGCCATCAGATCCTGGGCTTTTCTTTGCTAGAAGTCTTTTTGTTATGATCGATCTCATTACTTATTACTTGTTTGTTCAGGTTTTGGATTTCTTCATGGTTCAATCTTGGTAGGTTGTATGTGTCTAGGAATTTATTCATTTCTCCTAGGTTTTCCAAATTTTTGGCATATTGTTACTCCTAGTAGCCACTAGTGATCTCTTGAATGTCAGTAGTACCAGTTGTAATGTCCCCCTTTTTCATCTCTAATTTTTTTTTTTTAATTTGGGTCTCCTCTCTTTTTTATTAGTTAGTCTGGCTAATGGTTTTTAAATTTTGTTTATTGTTTCAAAAAAACCCAACTTTTTGTTCTGTTGATCTTTTGTTTTCTTGTTTCAATTTCATTTATCTCTACTCAGATTTTTTATTTTCTTTCATCTACTAATTTTGGGTTTGGTTTGCTCTTTCTTTTCTATTTCTTTAAAATGCATCATTAGGTTATTTTCTTGAAGTTTTGCCTCTTTTTTATGTAGGGACTTATAGCTGTAAAATTTCTTCTTAGTACTGCTTTCATTGCATTCCATAGGTTTTGGTATGTTGTTCTCCCATTATCATTTTTTTCAAGAAACTTTTCAATTTTTAAAAAATGTCTTCATCGACCCACTGGTCATTCAGTAGCATATTGGTTAATTTCCATGTGTTTGTATAATTTCAAAAATTTCTCTCATTATTCATTTCTAGTTTTATTCCATTATGGTCAAAGAAGATGCTTGATATTATTTCAGTTTTTGAGTATTTTAAGACTTGTTTTGTACCATAACGTATGGTCTATCCTTAGGAATAATTTGTATGCTGAGGAAAGGAATTTGTATTCTGCAACCATTGGATTAAATGTTTTGTAAATATCTATTAGGTCCATTTGGTGTATAGAGCAGTTTCACTCCAATATTTCTTTGTTGATTTTCTGTCTGGAAGATCTGTCCAATGCTGAAAGTGGGGGTGTTGAAATCTCCAATTATTGTTGTATTATTGGGGTCTCTTTAGCTCTAATAATATTTGCTTTATATATCCGGATGCTCCAATGTTGAGTACATATATATTTATGATTGTTATATTCTCTTGCTGAATTGACCCCTTTATCATTATATAATGACCTGCTTTGTCTCCTTTTATAGTTTTTGTCTTGAAATCTATTTTGTCTGATATAAATATAGCAACTCTTGCTCTTTTTTTGTTTCCATTGGCATGGAATATCTTTTTCCATCACTTTATTTTCAGTCTTTGTGTGTCTTTATAGGTGAAGAGTGTTTCTTGCAGGCAAGAGATCATTGGTTCCTGTTTTTCATCATGCAGCCACTCTGTCTTTTGATTGGAGAGTTTAGTTCTTTTATATTCAATGTTATTGTCCGTAAGGACTTACTCCTGCTATTTTATTATTTGTTTTCTGGTTGTTTTGTGGTCTTCTTTTTCTTCTTTCCTTCTTTCCTGTCTTTCTTTTAGTGAACGTGACTTTCTCTGATTAGCGGACTTAGTTTCTTGCTTTTTATTTTTTGTGTATCCATTGCATTTTTTTAAAATTTGAGGTTACCATGAAGTTTACAGATAACCTGTTATCATCCATTATTTTTAGCTGATAACAGCTGAACACTGCTTGCATAAACAAACAAACAAAAAGAAAACTAATAAAAACTCTACACTTTAACTTCCTCCCTCTGCTTTTTAACATTTTGTTATTTCTATTTATATCTTATTATACTGCCTATGTCTTGAAGAGTTGTTGTAGTTATTATTTTTTATTGCTTTATCTTTTAGTCCTTCTACTTAAAATAAGAGTGGTTCACACAACAGAGTTACAGTGTTATACTATTTTGTATTATTCTCTGTACTTACCATCACTAGTTAGTTTTGTACCTTCAGATGATGTCTTATTGTTCATTAATATGCTTTTCTTCCCGGTTGAAGTATTCCCTTTACCATTTCTTGTAGGAGAGGTCTGGTGTTGATAACACTTTTCAGCTTTTGTTTGTCTGGCAAAATTTCTATTTCTCCTTCATGCTTTAAGGATATTTTGTCCAGATATACTATTCTAGGCTAAAAGTTGGGTTTTTTTTCAGCACATTAAATATGTCATGCCACTCCCTCCTGGCCTGTAAGGTTTCCACTTAAAATTTTATTGCCATACATGTGGGTGCTCCATTGTTTGTTGTTTGTTTCTTTTCTCTTGCTTTTAGAATTATTTCTTTATCCTTAACCATTAGGAGTTTGATTATCAAATGCCTTGAGGTAGTCTTCTTTGGGTTAAATCTGGTTAGTGTTCTGTAACCTTCTTGTACTTGGATATTGATATTTTTCTCTAGGTGTGGGAAGTTCTCTTATTATTTGTTTAAATAAACTTTCTACCCATAATTTTTTCTCTGTCTCCTCATTAAGGCCAATAACTCTTAGATTTGCACTTCTGAGGCTGTTTTCTAGATCTTGTAGGCATGCTTTATTGTTTTTTATTCTTTTTCCTTTTGTCTCCTCTGACCATATTTTCAAAAAGTGTGTCTTCAAGCTCACTAATTCTTTTTTCTGCTTGATTAGTTCTGCTATTAAGAGACTGATGCATTCTTCAGTATGTCAATTGCATTTTTCAACTTCAGAATTTCTGCTTGATTCTCTTTAATTAACTTACTCTCTTTGTTTAAGTTATCTGATAGAATTCTGAATTCCTTCTCTGTGTTGCCTTGAATTTCTTTGAGTTTCCTCAAAACAGCTATTTTGAATTCTCTCTCTGAAATATCAGATATCTTTATTTCTCCAGGATTGGTCCTTGGTGGGTTATTTAGTTTATTTGGTGGGATCATTGTCTGGGCATTGAAGAGTTAAGTATTGATTTTAGTCTTTGTAGTTTGGGCTTGTTTGTACTCATTCTTCTTGGAAGGTTCTCCAGGTATTCACAAGGACATGACTGTTGTAATCTAAGCCATATCTGCATCAGGAGGCTCTCCAAGGGCAGTAATGTGCTTGTTCTTTCAGACTTGCAGAGGTACTGCCTTGGTGGTTGTGGACAAGATCTGGATAAGATGTGGATTAGATCTGTGGATAAAATCTGGGAATTCTCTGGGTTGCCAGGCAGAGACTCTTGTTTTTTCTCTTACTGTCTCCCAAGAAAATGGAGTCTCTCCCTCTGTGTTGAGCTGCCTGGGGCTGGGGATGAGTGACACAAGCACCCCTGTAGGTACCATCACTGGGACTCTGCTCGGTCAGACCTGAGACCAGCATAGCCCTGAGTCTCACCCAAGTCCCACTGAAACTATTACCTTGTTACCACCTATGTTCGCTCCAGGCCCTAGGACTCTACAATCAGCAGGTGGCAAGCCAGCCAGGCTTATGTTCTTCCCTTCAGGGTGTCGAGTTTCCTCAGGCCATGGGCAGTAGGCATCCAGTTCCCCCATCTGGCAGCTAGGGACTGGAGTGAAAAACCATAGAAGCTTACCTGGTGGTCTATTCTATGGTTTGGTTGGCTTTCAAACCATAAGACATAGTCCTTCCTACTCTTCCCTCCCCTTTCCACAGGAAAGGGAGACTCACCCTGTGGTCACCACCACTACAGGCCCATGGGGAGTATTGCCAGACTCTTGCTGATGTTCACTTAAGGCCCCAAAGCTCTTCGGTCAGCTCTGGTGAATGCTACCAGGCCTGAGACTCACCCTTCGGGGCAGTGGGCTCCCTTTTGGCCCAGGGAAAGTCCAGAAATGTCATCCAAGAACCAAGGCCTAAAATTGGGGACTTCAAGAACCTGTTTGGTGCTCTACTCCAGTGTGTGGCCGACCTGGTGCCTGAAGCCAGCACATCTCAGAGTCTCATCTAAGGCCCATGGCATACTATGTGCGTATTGTTCTTGGTTATTCAGGGCCCAAGGGCTCTTTAGTCAGCAGGTGATGGATCCTACCAGGACTAGGTCTTTCCTTTCAAGACAGCAGGTTTTCTTCTGGCCCAGAGTGTGTCTAGAAATATCATTTGGCTGCTAAGACCTGGAATAGAGGCCTTACAACTTAGAACACTGCCCTATCCTACTGTGGCTGAGCTGGTATCCAAGATGAAAGACAGAAATCCTCTTACATTTCCCTCTCCTTTCCTGAAGTGGAAGGAAGTGGTCTATTATGGAGTCATGAGCTGTTTTGTCTGGGGTTGCAAGAGGGGTGGTTCAAGCACTTCCTTAGCTGCCCTGGCTGGTGTTTTAGTAGGTCATGTGCCCCCGAAGTCCACTGGCTCAGTACGTAGCTCAGCACTAGGACTTGCAGTCTTTGTGGCCCAGACTTCCTTGCAAGTTTTATTTAGGAACCCAGAACACTTCAGCTTGCAGTGGTGAGGCTTGCTGGAATGCAACTTCTGGCCACTAGGATGGTGAGTTCTCCTTTGGCTAGGTCTTCTCTGAATGCTCCCTATGGGAGCAGGCATTAGCTGACTTCAGCCCAGTTTTACTTTCTGCTGTTCAGAGGCGGCAGCGTGCTGGCAGTCCTTACAGCCCTCGCTCGCTCTCAGCGCCTCCTCTGCCTGGGCTCCCACTTTGGCGGCACCTGAGGAGCCCTTCAGCCCACCGCTGCACTGTGGGAGCCCCTTTCTGGGCTGGCCAAGGCCAGAGCCGGCTCCCTCAGCTTGCAGGGAGGTGTGGAGGGAGAGGTGCAAGTGGGAATCTGGGCTGCGCCTGGCGCTTGCGGGCCAGCTGGAGTTCCGGGTGGGCGTGGGCTTGGCGGGCCCTGCACTCGGAGCAGCCGGCGGGCCCTGCCGGCCCCGGGCAATGAGGGGCGTAGCACCCGGGCCAGCTGCTGCGGAGGGTGTACTGGGTCCCCCAGCAGTGCCAGCCCACCAGCGCTGCACTCGATTTCTCACTGGGCCTTAGCTGCCTTCCTGCGGGGCAGGGCTCGGGACCTGCAGCCCGCCATGCCTGAGCCTCCCACCCACTCCATGGGCTCCTGTGCGGCCCGAGCCTCCCCGACGAGCACCTCCCCCTGCTCCACGGCACCCAGTCCGATCGACCACCCAAGGGCTGAGGAGTGTGGGCGCACGGCGTGGGACTGGCAGGCAGCTCCACCTGCAGCCCCCGTGAGGGATCCACTGGGTGAAGCCAGCTGGGCTCCTGAGTCTGGTGGAGAGGTGGAGAACCTTTATGTCTAGCTCAGGGATTGTAAACACACCAATCAGCACCCTGTATTTAGCTCAGGGTCTGTGAATGCACCAATGGACACTCTGTATCTAGCTACTCTGGTGGGGCCTTAGAGAAACTTTATGTCTAGCTCAGGGATCGTAAATACACCAATCGGCACTCTGTATCTAGCTCAAGGTTTGTAAACACACCAATCAGCACCCTGTGTCTAGCTCAGGGTTTGTGAGTGCACCAATCAACACTCTGTATCTAGCTATTCTGGTGGGGCCTTGGAGAACCTTTGTGTCAACACTCTGTATCTAGCTAATCTGGTAGGGATTTGGAGAACCTTTGTGTCTAGCTCAGGGATTGTAAACACACCAATCAGCGCCCTGTCAAAACAGACCACTCGGCTCTACCAATCAGCAGGACGTGGGTGGGGCCAGATAAGAGAATAAAAGCAGGCTGCCCAAGCCAGCAATGGCAACCTGCTCGGGTCCCCTTCCACACTGTGGAAGCTTTGTTCTTTCACTCTTTGCAATAAATCTTGCTGCTGCTCACTCATTGGGTCCACACTGCTTTTATGAGCTGTAACACTCACTGCAAAAGTCTGCAGCTTCACTCCTGAAGCCGGCGAGACCACGAGCCCACCGGGAGGAATGAACAACTCCAGACGCGCAGCCTTGAGAGCTGTAACACTCACTGCAAAGGTCTGCAGCTTAACTCCTGAGCCTGCGAGACCACGAACCCACCAGAAGGACGAAACTCCGAACACATCCGAACATCAGAAGGAACAAACTCCAGACGTGCCACCTTAAGAGCTGTAACACTCACCACGAGGGTCCGCCGCTTCATTCTTGAAGTCAGCGAGACCAAGAACCCACCAATTCTGGACACACTGTGACAGGGCAACACTGAGTTAAATTCAACATCTCAAAAGCACTGCACTCTCCCTTTCCCAAGCACATAGATTTCTAAGCAGCTGCTGTGGGGGGATGTGTGAGAGGTTGCATTGGCAATTCAAGGCTGTTTTTCCTCTTCAGTGCCTCTTTTAGCAATGTGAAGTTAAAACCAGATACTGTGAGCACTCACCTGATTTTTGGTTCTTGTGAAGGTGCTTTTTTGTTTTAGGCAGTTGTTGAATTTGGTGTTCCTATGTGGGGTACTGTCAGTGGGGCCTTCTGTTCCACCATCTTGCTCTACCCCTTTCATTCTATCCAGTGTTATTTCCTATCCTCTTGCCTTTCTAAAATGTATCCAAAATTTCTCACTTTGCTACAGTAAGATCACTAATGCATCTTACCACCAAACTCTTAAGTTACCAAGTATAGGTGTACCTCCACGATATTATGGGTTCAGCTCCAGATCACTTCAATAAAGTGAATGCTGTAATAAAGCAAGTCATGAAAACTTTTTGGTTTCCCAGTACAAAAGTTATGTTTATATTACACTGTAGTCTAATAAATTTGCAATAGCATTATATCTAAAAAGCAGTGTACATGCTTTAATTAAAAAATACTTTATTGCTAAAAAATGAGAATGATCATCTAAGCCTTTAGTGAGTCAGAATCTTTCTGATGGTGAAATTTCTTAAAATAGGATGACAGTGAAGTTTGCCATTATTTATTGACTCTTCCTTTCATCAAAGATTTATCTCTAGCTAGCAAAGTTGTTTGATAACATTCTACCTACTGTAGAACTTCTTTCAAAATTGGAGTCAATTCTCTCAAACCCTGCTGCTCCTCCATCAACTAAGTTTATATAATACTCTAAATCGTTTGTTGTCATTTCAACAATGTTCACAACGCCTTCACCGTGAGTAGATTCTGTCTTAAGAAACTGCTTTATTTGCTCATCCATAAGAAACAACTACTCATCCATTGAAGTTTTAACATGAGATTGCAGCAATTCAGTCACATCTTTAAGCTCCACTCTAATTGTAGTTATCTTGCTGTTTCCACTACATTTATATACAGTTACTTTCTCCATTGAAATCTTGAACCCTTCAAAGTCATCCATGAGAATTGGAATCAATTTCTTCCAAAGTCCTGTTAATGTTGCTCTTTTGACCTCCTCCCATGAATCACAAATGTACTTAATAGCCTCTAAAATGGTGAATCCTTTTCAGAAGGTTTTCAATTTACTTTGCCCAGATCAATCAGGGAATCATTATCTGTGGTAGTTATACCCTTTTGAAATTCATTTCTTAAATAATAAGACTTGAAAGTCAAATTACTCCTCGATCTATGGGCTAGATAATGGATGTTGTATTAGCAGGCATAAAAACAATGTTCTTCTTGTACATTTTTGTCACAGCTCTTGGATGACTAGATGTATTGTCAATTAGCCATTATACTTGGGAAGAAATCTTCCTTTTTCTGAGTGGTAGATCTTAACAGTGGGCTTAAACTATTTCGCAAACCATGCTGACAACAGATGTGCTGTCATCTGGGCCTTGTTGTTTCATTTATAGAGCATAGGCAGTGTAAATTTACTATAATTCTTACAGTCCCAAGGATTTTCAGAATCATAAATGAGCATTGGCTTCAATTTCCAGTCACCAGATGCATTAACCCCTAAAAAGAGAGTCAGGCTGACCTTTGAAGCTTTGAAGCCAGGCATTGACTTCTCTCTGGCTATAAAAATCCTAGATGGCATCTTCTTTCAGTATAAGGCTGTTTAATCTCCATTGAAAATGTGTTGTTTAGTGGAGCCACCTTCATCAAGTATCTTAGCTAGATCTTCTGGATAACTTGCTACAGCTTATTCTATATCAGCACTTGCTGCTTCACATGCACTTTTATGTTATGGAGATGCCTTCTTTCCTTATACCTCATGAACCAACCTCTGCTAGCTTCCAACTTTTCTTCTGCAGCTTCCTTACTTCTGTCAGCCTTCATAGAATTAAGGCCTTGCTCTTGATTAGGCTTTGGTCTAGATGAATGCTGTGGCTGGTTTGATCGATCTAGACCTCTAAAATGATCTTCATAACAGCAATAAGGCTGTTTTGCTTTCTTATCATTTGTGTTCACTGGAGTAGCACTTTTAGTTTGTCTAAGTAACTCTTTGTCTGCATTCACAACTTGGCTATCTGGTGCAAGGGGACTAGCTTTCAGTCTACCTTGGGTTTCAACATGCCTTCCTCACTATGCTTAATCATTTCTAGCTTTTGATTTAAAATGAGAGACTTGCAACCCTTCCATTTACTTAAAACACTTAGGGGCCATTGTAGTTTATTAATTGGCATAATTTTAACATTTCTGTATGTCAGGGGATAGGAAGGCCCAAGGAGATGGGAAAAGATTGGGTAATGGCTGATTGGTAGAGCAGTTAGAACCTACATTTATCCATTAAGTTCATTGTCTTATATGGGCATGATTCATGATGCTCCAAAACAACTAAAATAGTGACAACAAAGACCACTGATCACAGATAACCATAATAGATATAATAATTATAACAAAGTTTAAAATAGTACAAGAGTTGCCAAAATGAGAAACAGAGATGTGGAGTGAGTACATGCTATTAGAAAAATAAACTTGTTCAATGCAGGGTTGCCACAAACCTTCAATCTGTAAAAAATGCAATGTCTGTGCAGTACAATAAACTAAAGCACGGTAGAAAGAAGTATGCCTGTACCTCTTATTACTTTCTGTTTTTCTAGACCAAGGTTTGACAAACTTTTTCTGTAACAAGCCAGATAATAAATATTGTAGGGTTTGTGGTCCATATATGATCACTAGTTTCTTTCTCTCTCTTAACCCTCTCCCCTTCTCTTCTTTCTTCTTCATCCCTTTAAAAATGTAAAAACCATTCTTAGTTTGCAGGCAGTACAGAATAGGCCACAGGCTAGATTTGGCCTAAGGACTATATTTTGCCAACCCATGTTTTACATAATCTCTTCTTTATTGAATATGTCGTCTTCTCCCCGTAACAGTCTGACAATACTGAAAGACTATAAATATTTATTAAAATGTATTTTCCTAGACATAAAGCAAATTTGACTGGAATTATGCCATTTGTTAAAAATGTTGTCTTTTGATAAAATCTGGAAATGCAAACAACCCGTATGAAACAAAACCAAAATTCCATTCCTTTTGAGTGAACTGGGATGGACTTTACCAACAAATGTATTGCTAAAGCACATTACATACCTTTCAAAAAAAATTCTAAAGCTAACCTCTCATCTTTATTACACCCTTTCTAAGCATGATCCAATTAGAAATTAATCTAGGTAAGTAGAAGAGTAGGTGTGACCTGCAATAGCAGTATATTAAAGGCTTCCCCTCCTCACATGGAAGAGGTATCACTGATAGATAAGGGCCTTTGGAAAATCATTTTTATTCCTCTTTATTAGGACAAAACTCAGAGATACATGCAAGCATGGAGCAAGCAAGTTTTCTTCAGTGGTGAAGTGGTTAGGATAGCTCTTTTCGATAACAGTGTTTTTGTATTTCTAGTTTAGCTAAACCAGGATCTAGACAATAGTTGATACATATAAAAATATTTACAGTGGATTTCTATTTGTCTTTCCATGATGCAATTAGAAATGCAAGTACAAATGCATACATGTGTGCCTTGTGTTGCCTTTCTTTCCTGTTTTTTTTCTTTTTTTCTTTTTTGCCCTATTTTAATTCATGTCCAACTGTTTTGCTTGGGTGAATTTGTACCTTTCATATTCAGCAACATTTTTCTACATATCCTTTAGTCCTGTTTGTCTGAAATTTGGAATATGAACCACTTTTGCTTTTTGAGAAAATTTAAGCTATTATCCAGTAACTCGTCTGGATCTGCACTGCAATAGCAGTGTTGTGGCTTCAGTAGCCATCTGCTTCGAGATGGAAAGTCTTTGGTACCCATGGCAGTGGAGGAGATAGGGAATGGCTTTAATTATGTCTGCCATCACACAGCTATGTGAATTTGATCTACAACTTTAAACAGAAAAGAGAAATTTACAGCCAATTTATAGTCTATATTAATAGGATGTAGCCAATCAATGACATTTCCAAACTAATGGGCTATAATTACCTTAAATAATGCAAAAATATTTATGCAATAAAGAAAAATTAAGTCACTGTATTAAAACTTTCTAAATTTATACAGCATTCTTTCACATAATTTGTCATCATTTACCACCAAGATGCTTGGACGGAGCCACTGACAGATAACTTGGCTCACTCAAACTGGTTCAGCTCCACTCAGGGCAGACAGTTTAGGGAAGTGAGAAAATGCAGGGGTCTTTGCCTGTTCCCAAATCCCTACTGATATCCTCACAACTGGAAGTTGGAAGGCAAGGAAGCAAAACCTTCCCCTGAAGACAGAGAGAGGGCTGAGTGAAGACTAACCTTTTAGGGAAGATGGAAATTCAAGTGTAAATTAATTTTAAAAATAAGTAAATTACCCAATATTTAGTGAACCCATGCTAAACACTCTACCTGTATTTTCAAAATTTAAGCCTGACAAAAAACCCCTTTAATATTCATTCAATAATTATGGCCATTTTATATGTTTCAGAGTTTATATTATGACATCAATCATCTCAGACACAGGATACAGTTTAAAATCGTCTACAGCCTAATATAAGTCATTTACTAAACAAAACCCTTTACATAGAATCACACTAACCTTTTTTTTTTTTTGACAGAGTCTTGCTCTGTCACCCAGGCTAGAGGGCAGTGGTGTGATCTCAGCTCACCGCAACCTCCGCCTCCCAGGTTCAAGCAATTCTCCTGCCTCAGCCTCCTGAGTAGCCGGGATTACAGGTGTGCGCCACCACCCCTGGCTAATTTTGGTATTTTTAGTAGAGACAGGGTTTCACCATATTGGTCAAGCTGGCCTCGATCTCCTGACTTTGTGATCTGCCCGCCTTGGCCTCCCAAAGTGCTGGGATTACACACTAACTCTTTTCTAAATTCCTTGACCTAGTGTGTTTCCAAGAGGACACAAATTCGATGACAAACTTAATGAATTGTTCTTACTTCCTTTGCAGAATAATAATAGCTAACACTTACTGAGCTCTTATTGAGTACAAAGCTCTCTGTGGACTATTTTATTTAATTTTTATATCAGTCTGGTGAAGTTGGGAGAACTTTTACCCCCATTTTATAGGTACAGAAAACTGAGACACCTAGAAGTTACATAGTTTTATTCCAGACCTCATGTCCTTAGTCCATATTTAATACTATGGAATAAGAAAAGTCATATTACATAAATATGAGGAATTATAGATAATAAAAGTAGATACATTTATGGTGTGATTAGTGAGGACAAATAATTACACTTGTACAATAAGACCAGGCAGAAATAAAGAAATGAAGTGATGGCAAAGTGACGAGGATCTCATGGAAAACTATTTTGAGAAGGTAGGATTTGAGAGGCTTGACTATAAAAGGAAGCTGTCATCTCACAATTCTCTGCAATTATCAACATAGGAGACATCAAAAATAAAATCTACCTCCTCTATTTTGTGTCATTATTTACCTTGGTGGAAATGGCAATTAATTTTCTGGATTTCAGAAGTACAAGCAGCTTGCAAATGTCTCTATAATGCATGTCTTGGATTTTTATGTAATTTATGTAAGCACAGTGATTCGCTTTCTTATAATTTGTACAAATTTCATCTTCTCCTAGCCAGGAAATAATGTAAATGTCAGAGACAGAGCTCTCTTCATTTAGGCAAGGTGTGCCTACTCTTTTATGAAGGCAGGGACCATGGGAAAAGAGGCAAAGGAAAAAAGCTATCTCACCATTAACTTTCACCCATAAAAATGTTCTTTTTTTAGTTTGTAACACTGCAAAATGTTAGCTTTAGAAAAGATACAAGAAACTATTTAGAAGAAAAAACCCTTATTTTTAGATAAGAAAATAGGAATCCAAAGTAGCCAAATGACATAATTGATTCATAGAAGTGCAAAAGTGAAAGATGTCACTTATTTCACAGATATTTCAAAGATACTACTTATAGCAACTTTATAAAAATTGAATGAGAAGGTGTCATTATCACTATTTCAGATAAGGATATTTAGTCTTATTTTATATTAAAGAAACATTTTATATTATTTTTATGTTAGTCTTATTTTTATGATTAGAAAGTATAAATTTGGTGCTAGAACCAAAGTTTTTTGATTCCCAGTACCATAAGCTTTTTATTCTAATGTGCTATCCCTGCAATAAGTTTTGGAAAATATCAACAAAAGTGTATATGGGGAAAGTGGAGAAATTGTAATTTGCTGTTTACCTACTCCTAAGTGAATAGCTTTTTCCACTGTAGGAGCATCACTCTAAAATGTTTTTCTTTAGAAGCTCAGTGAGAAAATTGGTGAGATTCAGAACCTGATGGTGGGAAAGAATTGGCTACATTGATGGAGCAAATCCATTCTCTATCCCTGTGCCTGAGAAGGATTACTCTTAGCCTCAGTAGAAAACAATCAATGATCAGAGTTGGTCACATCACTGTTACTCACGGGTTCTCCTATTCTATTTGCTTCAGAGCTACTACTTCTTGCTTCTACCGTGAAATCTGTCCCTTAGAGATGCAATAATCCTTATATGCACTCTGACTGCAGCGTGAGAAAGACTCCTTTCACCCTTATTTAGTTTCAATTCCTCTTAGTAAGTTTCACTAAGTAGTTAAAGATGAAATTAAGTCATAACAGGTTGGGCGCAGTGGTTCATGTTTGTAATCCCGGAACTCTGGGAGGCTGAGTCCAGCAGATCACTTGAGGCCAGTAGTTCAAGACCAGCCTGGGCAAAATGGTGAGATTCCCGTCTCTACTAAAATTATAAAAATTAGACAGTCATGGTGGCGCACGCCTATAATCCAAGCTACTCTGGAGGCTGAGGTACAAGAATCGCTTGAACCCAGGAGGCAGAGGTTGCACTGAGCCAAGATTGTACCACTGCACTCCAGCCTGGGCAACAGAGTGAGACTCCGTCCAAAAAAGAAAAGAAAAAGAAAAAAAAAAGGGAAGAAATAAAGTTATAACAAACCCACAAAAGAGATTCCATAAGCAAGGCTAAAAATTAATGTGTTACCTACAGATATGGCTGTGTGGTGGTGAAAATATTAAAATGTTGGCCGGGCGCAGTGGCTCACGCTTGTAATCCCAGCACTTTGGGAGGCCGAGGCAGGCGGATCACGAGGTTAGTAGATGGAGACCATCCTGGCTAATACAGTGAAACCCCGTCTCTAATAAAAAAATACAAAAAATTAGCTAGGCGTGGTGGCGGGCGCCTATAGTCCCAGCTACTCAGGAGGCTGAGGCAGGAGAATGGCATGAACCTGGGAGGCAGAGCTTGCAGTGAGTCGAGATCGGGCCACTGCACTCCAGCTTGGGTGACAGAGCAAGACTCCGCCTCAAAAAAAAAAAAAAAAATATATATATATATATAATATATGTTTTTATATAAGTTACTAAACAGTCACTGCCTCAAAGACTGCAAATACCCCTATACTTTCTTGACTTAGCTGCCTGGCTTCTTCCTCTGTGCATTTCCCAATCGATGAATTAAAGGGAAATGTGTGGGACAGTAGGGGCAGCCAGGACCACATCCCTGTGCTCTGAGCAGCATCTATCTGATTGTTCTTTGCCCTGCCATACTGGATTATGTTAAATATTACCCTTGCACGATAGCAGAGAAATGGGTGTCTTCACAGCGTGAGTTTGCAACCTAGTCATCTTCAAGCCAAATTCCAAACATCTAACATCCCCGAGGCATATTCAATGTGTCTAACTTGAGATCATTAACTTCTCTTTCTAATCTTTTAGACTCTCTTCTAATATGCAATCTACTCAACTGACATTACCCCTGTCCATCCAGACTTGCAAGTCAGAAATCTGGAATTAATCAGATTTCTGATTAAAACTTCCCTGTGTTTGGGAAGTTTGAAAGTCCTACAGCATTTCTTCCTTATCACCTTTAAACCATCATCTTCTTGCCAGAATTCATCCAACAGTGTGTTCTAATGGGTTTTCTATTACTTCTGTGTCACACCCTTCAATAAATTGTCTCCATATTAAAGCCCAAATTCACCAGGGTGATGGGCAAGACCCCCTCACAATTTTCCTTTTTCTTGGTTCCCTTCAGATTCAGCTCTGCTAAATCATCCAATTTCCAGGTCTTGAGAAATATCGGATGTTTGTTATCTTTGTCAAGAATTGCTCTTTTTGCCTGAAACTCCTCCATACTTTTGCAGCTTTCCAATTTGTATTAAGAGTCAGTTGAGGCTAACCTGCTATATGAAGCCTTTCCTGCTCCTCACCAGCCAGTAATCAATCCCTTTTTCATTTCTTACTGTACATTGTATATATTTCAATGAAAGCACCTGTAAACATTTTATTGCACTAATTTTAGTACAGGTTGAGCATCTCTAATCTGGAAAATCAAAATCCAAAATGCTGCAAAACTTGAAACTTTTTGAGCACCAATGTGATACTCAAAGAAAATGCTCATCGGAATGTTTCAGATTTCGGATTTCCAGATTAGAATTTTAAACTGGTAAGTATAATACAAATATTTCAAAATCCCAAGAAACCTGAAATCTGAAACATGTCTGCCCCCAAGCATTTCAGATAAGGGATTCTCAACCTGTATGTGTCTTTTCTTACAGTTGATAAACTGTGAGCTGATTGGAGGTAAAAATAATATATATTTTTGCACCTTCATCTTTTATAGTAGAGCCTAGGACATATGAGATGTGTAATAAATGTTTACTGAGTAAGCGCATGAATGAATTAGTCCTTACGGAGCCTCCAAGTAGTGAAGATTGAGTCACTGTTTGAGAATGGCAACTTCTTTCGTTTTTTTTCTGAATATACTCAAAACATTTTTCTTGTTATGTGCTCAATATTAAAAGTTGGAAAATGCTAAAAAGCCTAAAACACTAATCTTTCATTACACCATGAATTTAGGCTCTGGCTGAATTAGAGGAGGCTCACCTTGCTTAGCTGACCTTACTTTGATTCTTTCAGTTGCAGTGAGACACTAGTTTCAATAACTCCAAGAAACCGAGATAGGTTTCATATTTAGAAGCAACATTGAAACAAAACTTAGCTGTTCGTGTTCGCTCTAATATGTGGGAGCCAAAAAAATTTGATCTCATGGAGGTAGAGAATAGAACAGTGGTTAGTTACCAGAGAAAGGGAAGAGTAGAGGGTAAGGGGGGATGAAGAGAGATTTGCTAATGAGTACAAAAATACAGTTAGATAGAAAGAATAAGTCCTAGTGTTCCCTAGCACAGTAGGACAACTATAGTTGACAATAATTTATTGTATATTTCAAAATAGCTAGAAGAGAAGCTTTAGAAGGTTCCCAACACAAATGAATAATAATTGTTTGAAACGATGGATATCCCTGATCATTACATCAAAATAGCACATGTACCCCATACATTTGTACAGTTATTGTGTACAATAACTGTACAATTTTTTAATCAATTTTTTAATCCCCCCCAAAAATATAAAGAAACCTTAGCTATTATCCTCATCACTTGTTTTAGTAGTCTGGAGCCCTGAGCCTGTATTGTATTTCTTCTTCCTGTTAGGGGTTAACAAAGCATAGACAGGGGTTGGGGGGGCCTGCCAAAGACCTATTACTCTAGCAACTGGAGGAGCTGTCCAAGTTTCTTTTCCTGGGGTTTGAAAAGGAATGTTGTGATGAATAGTATTTGCTCATTCTCTTCCCTATCCCCAAGCTTAATGCTATTACACCTTGCAGGGCCAAGTTCTCCACAGGTAAATTTAATAGAATTGAATCAGAGGGACAAGCCTCAGCTAAATAATTAGGGATTTCATAGAGAGAGGGGAAAGAATTCTTAAACAAAAGGTCTAGGATCACAACACAAATACTTCCCATGAAAAAAGGCATAGTTGACCATTGACATACTCTTCTAGGATCAGTGTTATAGCATTAATGTTCTAATTTCATGAACAGGAAATATTATATAATGGATATCCAGGGAATTTCATGATACCATAGGGAAAATTTCCAAGAAACTTCCATAAAACTTAAGACCTGTCTTTATATACAGCAAGAATATTATTAGACATTCAGTTATGTCACAAAATACAGTACATAATTATATAATACACACACACCTCTGCTTTCTCACTGAATATTATTATTCTCAGTTAAAATTACTTTGGATAATTGTATGTTATCATTTACCTAGCTGCAAAATCCTAAGGGCAATACTTCAAAATTTTCACTATTGTGAATAATTTTGATGAGAGAAAATGGGACAAGCATTTCTATGTGTAATTCTTTGTACAAATTTTCTAAGTAGAGTTATTATGTCAAAAGATTTTAACATTTTGAAGTTCTTGATAATGTATCACAAAATTGTTTACCAGAAGGTTTGTACCATTTTCCATTTCTACCAGGCATGGCATTAGAATGCCTATCAATTTGCACACACACTAGTTGAGTCTGAGGTTTTCCTAATTCATTCCTTCCACAAAACATGTAAAGCTAGTTCTCTTAACTATTCTCCAATATATCCCTCTCATTGATAGCTCTGAATATTGCTTCTCTTGTTCCTTATTTTTCCTTGTATTAAGGTTCATACCTTCAGCCTGTCTCATCTTCACATAAATATCCCAAAGTCCTGCATTCATTAGTTGGCCCTGCAAAAAGATTCCATCACTAGAGTCTTCCAGCCAGTCATTTATTACTGTGAGATCAGTCCCTGATTTGTTATTTCCATTGCACTCTCACTAAAAACTTGTAAAACTTGTCGTCACGCCTTACCATTGCAAACAGCATGGTTGACAGTTCTCTTTTTCCTTTTTTCTTTTTTTTTTAAACAGGGCTTGAGGGAACAAATACATAAAGCAACCATCTTTGTACACTTAAGCAGACCAGTGTTTTGTGTAAGACCCTAAGAGGTAGATCTCCAACCATAGGCAATCAGCTCTGCTCAAATCAGAATACTGTCTAATGTTTCAGTCTGACCCAGAAACAAAAGCCTGACCTCATCATGTAAACATATTTTCCAGTCAATGATTAATTTCTACCCGACATCTTTTATTTAAGCATATTTTCAGAACTTGTGAGGTAACTATGGCAATGGACACCTAGAAGGGAGACAGATCTTTGTTATTAATTTCTGCATTCAGAGATGGGTCAGGTAGTTAGTTGTGTTATTATGCAAATCTCCAAACATGGCAGTGGGAGACCTGCTGGGATTGTTCTTACCAAGAACAATATGCCCTTTTAAAGAATTGTACTTTGAGTTTAACTGTTTTGTAAAAATTTAAAGACATAGAAATGAAAATGAAAAGCAAACGTGTTTTGCCTACTATTAAGAAAATGACATTTTTTAATTGATTAGAAGAGGGAAATTTGTGTATGTTCAAAGATAGTTCCAAAAAGTTTTTTTTTTTTAATTTCATTGTGTTTGTTCACTTGTCAGAGGCAATAGTGATTTCTAATATAAATGTCTGAATATTTTTAGGAAGTTTCTTTCTATATAAAAATGCTTTTTTTTTTTTTTTTGAGATTTTGGTTTTTGTTCTTTGGAATAATAAACCAAGAGAACCTGTCTGCTCTGAAATCAGTATTCTGTTGAGAGGACCCAAACTTTGATATTTATTTTAATTACAAAAGGTCTCCCAGAATGGTGCAATAAGATATAGGATGACATTAATGGTGGAAGGAAAAACCACATGTCTATGTCTTACAAGTGGAACAGGTGATATTCAGTTCATACTCAGAGTTTCTCAAACTTCTGCCCTAAAATAGAAGATAAATGAGCGCACTTTCATTCTTCAACTTGCAGTTCACAAGAGTCAGTGAAAGTTCCAAATTGAATGTTGCCAGTTTTTCCCAAGGGTGTCTGCAAATTTTGAATTTCAAGTCCTCAATATGGTTTATCATAAAAATAATGTCTTTAAACAGTAATTTTAAAATTAAACCAATGCTGTGTGAATCTTCTTCCTGTCCACCCAATAGTTATGAGTACCCTCTGGTATACAATGTCTCCATGATTTATTTTCAGAAGCATGGGAATTTAGACCTTATTGTTCCATGTAAGTCTTGTGTTCTGCTTTTCAAATGACACCATTTTAAAGGATTATGGATCCAAGAGCTGATAACTAATCATCTCCTCACAAAACAATGGCATAGGGGAAAAAGACATTTCTGAATATTTTAGTTTCAATGTTACCGTGGTTACAAGATACATTTCCTTTATTAACATCATCTTTTCTCTTTTTTTAATGCTTTTTCTCTCTAGAAAGGATTCTTTTTTGATATGATCACAATTAAACAATGGATTCTGAAATTGAACTGGCATTTATAGAAGCTGGTAACAATGTACAACAATTTTGCTTATCTGGAAAGCATACTGCTTTAAAGAAAATTTATAGATAGCTTTTCAAGGTTTGTCATTTCTTATTAGGGTTGATATGGCTCAAGTTTTGCTTTCTCAGGGTAACATCACAGAAATTTTCCATTAAATTATTCTCTTTCAGTAATACTCATGGTTCATTTTCATTTTTGTGTTACTTCTTAGAATATCAGTGTTGCTTTTGTGTAATATATCTGTCTGTATTTATTCAAGAACATGTATATAATCATGCTATGTAACACCATCATAATAACTAAAAATTTTGACATTGCTGTCAAATCACATTACCTATAATTAGCTTAACATATTTTTCAAGGTCCTATAATTGAAAAATACAATGCTAGATAATATTGAATATATAAGAAGGGATATATATCTATATATATGCTAAAAACTTAAGAGAATTTTTAATGTCACATTTAAATTACAGTGCATTCCATTTCTGTCTGGCCTTAAGTAGGCAGTTTAATATACTAATACATTAATTTGATAATTAACTTGGAGCTTATTAAGCTTGTAACTACTCCAATAAGCATTCTTACCTCTCTGTTTTTTTTGTTGTTGTTTTTTCATAATCCCTTGGTGCTTTTCATTTTTTTCATAATCTCTTGGTATATTAGGTTTAAACCATGGATCTTATCTATTTTATACTGTGATCTTAAATTTTTAAAATTGTTGAATATTGTTTCAAGATATAAATATACTCTAGCAATGTCTAAAGCTACGTCAGGACAAAAGGAAAAATAAATGAGATTGTCGTATTCTTTCAAAGAGAAGAGATTGCTAGCATCTCTGATCTCAGAAATTTCTGAGAAAAAAAAATGGCAAGCTTCTGAATAAAATGGACAGTCATTGAAGCAATAACATAATACTAAAATGATGAAATGAGTAGAAAACTATCTAATGACTTTTAATAATCATACAGCTTTTCAGAGAGATATCTATAATTGAAAACATTTTCTAATTTCAAGATAATTACATCTGAAAAGATCCATGAATTCTGAGTATTTTGAATGATAACTTCAAAAAAAGGTAAATATAGAACAGGGTTCATTTTAGTGCAACATTTTAGTAGGAATCATCTAAAGAGTCAATGGCACATGGCACTATGCTGTCTTCTGTTTTAAAAGAAATTTAGATTCAGGGGACACATGTGCAGGTTTGTGACATGGATATATCACGTCATAATGATGGTGAGGTTTGGGCTTCTAGTTTAACCATCACACTAAATAGTGAACTTTGTACCCAGTAAGTAATTTTTTAAAATCCATACCCTCCTCCCACCCTCTCCTCTTTTACAGTGCCCCGTGTTTATTATTTCCATCTTTATGTGCATGAGTACCCATTGTTTAGCTGCCACTTATAAGTGAGAACATGTGGTACTTATTTTCTTTATCCAACCACCCATTGATGGTCAACTTAGGTTTAATTCCATGACTTTGCTATTGTGAATAGTACTGCAGTAAACATATAAGTGCAGGTATCTTTTTTGTATAATGCTTTCTTTTCCTTTGGGTAGATACCCAGTAGTAGATTGAATGGTAGTTCTATTTTTAGTTATTTGAGAAACCTCTGCTGTTTTCCATAGAGGTTTTATGAATTTAAATTCCCACTAACAGTGTAAAAGTGTTCCCTTTTCTCTTCAGCCTCAATAGCGTCTGTTGTTTTTTGACTTTTATGAATAGCCATTCAGACTGATGTAAGATGATATTTCATTGTGGTTTTAATTTGTGTTTCTACAATGATTAGTGATGTTGAGCATTTTTTCATGTGTTTGCTGGCTGCTTGTATGTCTTCTTTCAAGCAAAGTCTGTTTCTGTCCTCTGCCCACTTTTTAATGGGTTTGGTTATTTTTCTTGTTGAGTTGTTTGAGTTCATTATAGTTTTTGGATATTACTCCTTTGTTGGAGGCATAATTTTTTAATATTCTCTCCCATTGTATAGACTGTTTATTGATAGTTTCTTTTGCTGTGCAGAAGGTCTCTAGTTTAATTGTGGTCCCACTTACCATTTTTTGTTTTTGTTGTAATTACTTTTGGGGCCTTGGTTTTAAATTCTTTGCCCAGGCTGATATCCAGAATGGTATTTCCTAGATTTTTTTGCTAGGATGTCTTTAGTTTGAGGTCTTACATTTAAATTTTTAATCCATCTTGAGTTACGTTTTGTATATTTAGAAAGATAGGGATCCAGTTTCATTTTTCTGAATATGGCTAGCCAGTTATCCCAGTTTTATTTGTTTATTTATTTATTTTGCTTTAAGTTCTGGGATACATGTACAGAATGTGCAGGTTTGTTATGTAAGTATACATGTGTCATGTTGGTTTGCTACACCTATCAACCCATCATCTAGGTTTTAAGCCTCCCAAGAATTAGTATTTGTCCTAATCCTCTCCCTCCCCTTGTCCCCCACTCCCCGACAGGCTCTGGTGTGTGATATTCCCCTCCCTGTGTCCATGTGTTCTCATTGTTCAACTCCTACTTATGAGTGAGAACATGCGGTGTTTGGTTTTCTGTTCCTGTGATAGTTTGCTGAGAGTGATGGCTTCCAGCTTCATCCATGTCCCTGCAAGGACATGAACCCATTCTTTTTATGGCTGCATAGTATTCCATGCTGTATATGTGACACATTTTCTTTTTTTTGTTTTGTTTTTTTGTTTGTTTGTTTTTTGAGACAGTCTCGCTCTGTCACCCAGGCTGGAGTGCAGTGGCACGATCTCAGCTCACTGCAAGCTCCGCCTCCTGGGTTCACTCCATTCTCCCAAACATACGTGTGCATGTGACTTTATAGTAGAATGATTTATCATCCTTTGGGTATATACCCAGTAATGGGATTGCTGGGTCAAATGGTATTTCTGGTTCTAGATCTTTGATGAATTGCCACACTGTCTTCCACAATGGTTGAACTAATTTGCACTTCCACCAGTAGTGTAAAAGCATTCCTATTTCTCCAAATCCTCTCCAGCATCTGTTGTTTCCTGACTTTTTAATAATCACCATTCTAACTGGTGTGAGATGGTATCTCATTGTAGTTTTTATTTGCATTTCTCTAATGACCAGTGATGATGATCTTTTTTTCATATGTTTGTTGGCTGCAAAATGTCTTTTTTTGAGAAGTGTTTGTTCATATCCTTCGCCCACTTTTTGATGGGGTTGTTTTTTTCTTGTAAATTTAAGTTCCTTGTAGATTCTGGATATTAGACCTTTGTCCGATGGGTGGATTGCAAAGATTTTCTCCCATTCTGTAGGTTGTCTGTTCACTCTGATGATAGTTTCTTTTGCTGTGCAGAAGCTCTTTAGTTTGATTAGATCCCATTTGTCAATTTTGGGTTTTGTTGCAATTGCTTTTGGTGTTTTAGTCATGAAGTCTTTGCCCATGCCTATGTCCTGAATGGTATTGCCTGGGTTTTCTTCTAGGGTTTTTATGATTTAGGGTTTTACATTTAAGTCTTTAATCCATCTTGAGTTAATTTGTGTATAAGGTGTAAGGAAAGGGTCCAGTTTCAGTTTTCTGCATATGGCTAGCCAGTTTTCCCAGAACCTTTTATTAAATAGGGAATCCTTTCTCCATTGCTTGTTTTTGTCAGGTTTGTCAAAGATCAGATGGTTGTAGATGTGTTGTGTTATTTATGAGGTCTCTATTCTGTTCCATTGGTCTATATATCTGTTTTGTTACCACTACCATGCTGTTTTGGTTACTGTAGCCTTATAGTATAGTTTGAAGTCAGGTAGTGTGATACCTCCAGCTTTGCTCTTTTTGCTTAGGATTGCCCAGCATCATTTATTGAATAGGAAGTCCTGTCCTCATTGCTTATTTTTCTCAACTTTGTCAGAGATCAGATGGCTATAGGTATGTGGGATTATTTCTGGGTTCTCTATTCTGTTTAACTGGTCTATGTATCTGTTTTTCTTCCTGTACCATGCTGTTTTTGTTACTGTAGCCTTATAGCATAGCTTGAAGTTGGGCAATGTGATGCGTCCTGCTTTGTTCTTTATAAATAGCCTGAATAGCCAAAGCAATTGGCCTGTAGTTTTCTCTTTTTCTTGTATCCTTGCCTGATATGGCTATCAGGGTTTTATTTGTTTTGTAGAATGAGTCAGGCAGGAATTCCTCATCCTTGATTTTTCAGAGTAATTTCAGTAGGACAGGTACTAGCTCTTCTTTGTATGTCTGACAAAATTCAGCTATGAATCCGTCTGGTCCTGGGCTTTTATTGATGAAAGATGTTTTTCATTACTGATTTAGTTTTATCACTTATTATTTGTCCGTTTAGGATTTCTTTTCCTTCCTGGTTCAATCTCGGAAGGTTGTATGTTTCCAGAAATTCATCCATTTCATCTAGATTTTCTAGTTTGTGTGCATAGACATGTTCATAGTTAATTTCTGATCGTATTTTACAGTTGAGGTATCAATTGTGATGTCTCCTTTATCATTTCTGATTATGCTTATTTGAATATTTTTCTTCGTTAAACTAGCTAGCAGTCTAATGACTTCATTTAGCCTTTCAAAAAACAAACTTCATTTTTTGGATCCCTTGTATTGATTTTTTTGGTCTCAATCTCATTTAGTTCTGCTCTAATTTTTGTTTCTTTTATTCTGCTAGCTTTGGGGTTGGAAGTGTGACATTATATTGTTAATTTGAGATTTTTCTGTCTTTTAGATGGAGGTTTTTAAACATTATAAACTTTCCTCTTAGCAATACTTTTGCTACGTCTCAGAAGTTTTAGTATGTTGTGTCTCTGTTTTCATTTGTTTCAATTTTTTTAATTTCTGCCTTATTGTTATTGTTTACCCAAAAGTAATTCAGAAATAAGTTGTTTAGTTTCCATGTACTTTTGTAATATTGAGTTATTCTTGGTATTCATTTCTAATTCTGTTCCACCATGATACAGAAAGATACTTAATATGGTTTCAATTTTCGAATTTATTAAGACTTGCCTTATTGCCAAGCATATGATCAGTTTTAAAGAATGTTCCATGTTCAGATGAAAGAAAAAAAAAAGGATATTCTGTGGTTGTTGGAAAGAGTGTTTTATAAATGTCTATTAGGTCCATTTGGTCTAGAGTCCAGTTTAAGTACAGAATTTTCTTGTTAACTTTCTGCCTCCATGACCTGTCCAGTGTTATCAATGGGATGTTGAAGTCCCCCATTGTTATTGGATTACTGTCAATTTTTTCTTGGGTCTAGTAGCATTTGTTTTATGAATCTGGGTGCTCCAGTGTTGGGTGCTATATTTGGGATACTTAAATCTTACTGTATTGCACTCTTTATTGTTATATAATGCCCTTTGTCTTATTTTACTGTTGTTGATTTAAAGTCTAAGAATGGCTACTCCTGCTTACTTTTGTTTTCCACTTACATGATATATCTTTTTCTACCCCTTTACTTTAAGTCTGTTAGGTGTCCTAGCCATTAGACGGTTCTCTTATAAGCTGCAGATGGTTGGGTCTTGTTTCTTTAATCCAGTTTACCTGTCTATAACTTTTTTTTTTTTTTTTTTTGAGATGGAGTCTCGCTCTGTCACCCAGGCTGGAGTGCAGTGGTGTGATCTTGGCTCACTGCAAGCTCCGCCTCCCAGGTTCATGCCATTCTCCTGCCTCAGCCTCCTGAGTAGCTAGGACTATAGGCACCCACTACCACGCCTAGCTAATTTTTTGTATTTTTAGTAGAGATGGGGTTTCACCATGTTAGCCAGGATGGTTTTGATCTCCTGACCTTGTGATCCACCCGCCTCTGCCTCCCAAAGTGCTGGGATTACAGGCGTGAGCCACCACGCCCAGCCCCTGTCTATAACTTTTAAGTGAAGCATTTAGGCTGTTTACATTCATTGTTAATGTTGATATGTGATGTTTTGTTCCTGTCATAGTTTTTTTGTTTGTTTGTTTGTTTGTTTGCTAGTTGCCTTGAGGTCTCAAGTGTGTTATTACTTTATAGGCTCTGAGATTTCTACTTACATTTTTTTTTTTATGATGGTGAGTATCATTCTTTCATCTTCATGTTTAGAATTCCTTTGAACATAAGTTGTTGGGCCAGTCTAGTGATAGCAGTTCCCTTAGTGTTTGCTTGCCTGAGAAAGTCTATATTTCTTCACTTATGAAGCTTAATTTAGCAGGATATGAGATTCTTGGCTGATTTTTTTTCTTTTTTCTTTTTAAAGAGGTTAAAAATAGTTCCACAGTCTCTTCTGGCTTATAAGGTTTCTGCTGAGAAATTTGTTGTTAGTCTGATGGAATTTTCTTTAGAGGTGATTTGACACTTCTCTCTAGCTGCCTTTAAAATTTTTTCTTGTATATTGAGCTTGGATAGTCTGATGACTATACACCTTGGTAATGTTCATCTTCTATAGTATCTTCCAGGTGTTCTGTGAATCTCTTGTATCTGGATATCTGAATCTCTAGCAAGATTGTGGAAATCTTTCTGAATTATTCCTTCTAATATGTTTTCCAAACTTGTTACCTTTTCATCTTCTCCCTCAAGAATGTTTTTAAGTCTTCAGTTTGGTTGCTTTTCATATGCTACATTTCTCAAATGCTTTGCTTGTTTTTAAAAATTATTTTATTTTTGTCTAGCTGGGTTGATTTGAAAACTGGTCTTCAAGTTCTGACATTCCTTTTTCTGCTTTGTCTCATCTATTGTTGAAGCTTTCAACTGTGTTTTAAAACCCTTTCAGTGAATTTTCATGTCCAGAAGTTCTCTTTGGCTTTTCAAAAATATATTTATCTCTACTTTCATCTTCTGAATTGTTTCTTGAATTCTTTGCGTTGGTTTTCAACTTTCTCTTGGAGCTCATTGATCTTCCTTGCAATCCATATCTTGAATTCTTTATCTGTCTTTTTGAAGTTTTCATTTTGGTTAGGATCCATTGCTAGAGAGCTAGTGTGGTCCTTTGGGAGTGTCACAACATTTTGTTTCTTCATGGTGCTAGAGTTCCTGTGCTGGTTGCTTATCATCTGTAGAAACTGTTACATCTTAGTTTTGAATTTACTTTCATTTGGGTGAGTTTTTTTTTTCTTCCCCACTTTGAGGGTTTAGCTGTTGCACATGTTGGGTAGGGTCTTTTGGCTTTGCTTCTATGTACTATTAGAGGGCCAAGGTTCTGTATGAATTATTTGGTTATAGATAGCCTTAGTGTAGTGGTTTTTTCAAATGCTCATTGTTTGTAGGTTTTAGTAGTGGTGTGCTGTGCATATTATCTGGCTCACTGTCTAGTACAGAGGATGGAGATGTGGTGATCTTGGGAGACTTATCTTATTTCTCAGTACTGTACACTTCTGTCTGCAGAAATTATATATTGGGTAGTGCAATTTATCCTACTGGCTAGTAGGTGGCACTTGCAGGTAAGAACCAGCTGAGCACTGTACAATGATGTTAGCAGAAGTTGCAAATGGCCCTGCAGTTTGACCTCCCAGCCAGTAGGTGGCAGTTGCAGGTGAGAGGCAATTGCAGTGATGACAGTGGGATTTTTACTTTGTCTTTGTTGATCAGGGCAAGCTCCAGGATGTTCCAGGTTATGGGCAGAGCATGGGACTCTCAGGAAAGGGTGGGATCAATCTAGCAATCCTGCAACCAGGCTTTCTAAGGCATGTGCAAGCACTGGCCTTCACAGGGGTCTGAGGGTTCCTCCCAGTCCACTGAGACAACCCTCCAGGCAGAGGAGGAAGCATCTCTCCTAAGCCACAGAGCCTTCTCAGGGAAAGAGTGGTGACCTGATGTTTTCAGCCCAGCAGTCGGCCACTGGACTCACCCAGCTTCCATACCTGCCAGCAAGTGGATCTCCTTCCAGCATCCAGCCCAAGAAGCAGGCCTGACCCGTTAGGCTAATTCTGAGCCACCTGTGCCCAAGGCGCTATGCGGGTCCAGATGTTTTGAACTGTGAGTCCCTGAAGCAGAAATTGCAACTATCTTGTCACACCATTCCTGATCTGGACTAGGAGGAACTGCTCCAAGACTGCCAACAAACCACTCAGGCAGATCAATGTGGGGTATGCTGTGTGTCTCCCATTGCGGTAACAACCAGGCTGGCAGTCTTGGGAGAAACTGGCGGGCCTGGGGCCATGTGGTTCAGATGCTCCTCAGTTCCCAAACAGTGCTGGTGGGACCCATCTTGGGCATGTGAATGTGGCCAGCTCAGTTCTATCCTGGCTCAGCAGACAGCAGGAGCTTCAGCCGCTTAGGGCATGATGCAGAATTTTGCAGGGTGGGTGCCCAGAGTCATATTTTGCTGCAGCTGCCCAGCTCACTGAAGCCTTTTGGGGTCCACTTTGGTTTAAACGGTCTCTCTGTATTCTCTAGGCCCAAAGGTCTGCGAGGGTGGTGGGAACTTCTGTAACTAGGGTCTCAGAGGATGGCAGTGGGAATGTGGTGTCCCAGAGTTTCTTCATTCATCCATTCCTCAGGTCTAGTCTGGCTCCAGGGGCTGATCTTGGCAACTAGTGAGGCCAAACAAGTAGCCATGCTTCCTCCTTCTTCAACCACGGTGTCCTCCATTGCCTCTCTATTAAGTTTCAGTGTCTTCTTTCAATAAATCTGTTTGAAGTCCAAGGCTTACCTGATACTATGACTCTTCTTCATGAAGGAGGTGCATCCCAGCTGCACCTAGTCATCCATCTCTAATCCTAATGATCTTCTTATTCAGGAAAAATGTCAGAAATATGCCTAAGAAACTCCAAGAAGTTTTACACAAGGCATTTATAAAGCTAGAGATTTTCCATAGATTATAAATCCTTAAATGAGCCATCAAAGATGGCTGTAATCAATATCATCACATTGTACTCTACATTTATACATTTTCATGAATCTAATTATGGTTTCTAGATATAAAGAATATGAGAAAACACAGTAGAACTCTCTAAGTCTGTAGGCTTTCAACTTTCCAAGTTATAGAGGGAGATAGGAGCTCTGTAGCACCCTCATGTTCATGGAGGCCTTGCTTCGTTCAATAGTAATGCATCCTTAAAATAGCAGATTGCTTTATAATACAGTTTTATTAATTAGGTGGGCTAATAGGTAATTGAATGTTTATAATCTGAAGTTAAGAGTAATCAATATGAAATAATTAATAACCTTTGAGACAGGTTCAGAAACTGTTATCCACTCAATATATTAGCTTTCTGTTACATTACCCTAATTTGAGTAAATAAAATGTCAAGAATAGGCTTCCTTTGCATTGTTAAATGATATCTTCTTCCCAAATTTGTTTGTTAGAAGCCATAGAAGTATGTTATGAGCACATGCAAACTCTCCAAACTATTGTCGTTGCATATCTCATACACAGGTGGAATTTGAAGTGCCAAAGGCCTTTATGAAGAACATTAAAGTGACTACACTGTCCAGAAAGTTTATTCAGTCTGCTTGCTGTAATATCCCAATATTCCACCATTTTGAACTCATTTCTTTGGCTGTAAGCAGGGATCCAAAACAAATTTTACAAATAAGCTATCTAGCTGTTATCAATACTAAGAAGAGTTTGATTCATTTTACATTTCAGGTAGGGGAAAAATATATGGAGGAACAACAAGTATAGCCAAGTTGTTAATAAATGCTCTGGGAGATTTAATGTGGCCCCACACTGCTCAAGCCCCTGAAGGCATTGCTTTA
Source organism: Pan paniscus (assembly GCF_029289425.2). Taxonomy (NCBI): domain Eukaryota; kingdom Metazoa; phylum Chordata; class Mammalia; order Primates; family Hominidae; genus Pan; species Pan paniscus. The sequence continues at coordinate 114,116,983 of NC_073262.2, read as the reverse complement.
TAACAGCAGAATAGAGTAACTGATGTTCATAAAAGTGACCCTGAATTAACAATATAAAATGTTAGGTCAGATTTTATATATTCTGTTTAATAGTGAAAGCTATAGAATACATTTTAGAGAAATTGTAATAGCACAATTAAAAGTAAGTTAAATTATTCTTTTTGGAAGAACTGAGGTTATATGCATTGTAATTTTGTCTTGATATTGTGTTAGATAAATACAACATGTGCATATGTACTTAAGCATCCATATGTATATACATTCAGAAATGGGACTAAAGATAATTATAAAACAATAATATCTTATTGTTTTCTTAAAAAAACACACAAGCAAATCAAATGTCTTGATTTATGCTGTTTTTTTAATTTTTATGGATACATAACAATTGTACATATTTATGGGATACATGTGATATTTTGATACAAGCATATAATGTGGGTAATGATCAAATCAAGTAGTTGGGGTATCCATAATCTCAAACATTTATCATTTATTTGTGTTAGGACCATTCCAATTTCATTCCTCTAGTTATTTTGAAATATACAATAAATTATTGTTAGTTATGGTAGCCCTATTGTGGTACTAAATATTAGATCTTATTCCATCTAAATATATTTTTGTACCCATTAACCAACCCTTCTTATGCTGTTTATTTTATAAATCTTTCTTCTGTGAGGGAAGTTTGCTTTTTAATAAACTCCTTTTTAAATGAGGTATATAAATGCTTCCTTCCCTTTTACCTTTTTAGTAGATACTTATCTTTTTATTTATTTTTATAGTCAGCCTCTTGTAAATTAACTAGGTAATATTCTTAATGGAATTGCACATTATGAACAAACAATGGCCTTCCAATGACATATGTATGTCAAATCTTACTAAAGTAATGAGAGAAAATAAACTTGAAGAGAAAAGAAAAATGTTTCTTTTTGAAATGTAAGACCATTACTGTTATTCAGTCACAACCTTTAATTTCATTAATGCCAAACCTATTATACCAAAGGAGTCACTCTTTTAAAAATAGAATAATTAGCATGACCTGGCAAACCAGTGCTCTCAGTGGGAGATATGTACAAACACCATTCTCAAAATTTAGCTTTCAAAAAATTGTGGAAGAAGCACTAACCCACACACAAAAAAACAATTTGGAAATGTTAACCATAACTTACATACAGAATATTAAAAGAAAAAAGATCTTTTCTTATTCTCAACAACTGTGACTCTTTGGATGTTTCAGTTTCATTTCGTAAAAGTGACCTAAAAAGCATGGGCTCCATAATTCAGTGATAAACTAATGATTATGAAGAAGTAGTTTGATCATTTGAGTGGAATGCAAATTGACTTTACATTACATTTTTAATTGGTTAGATTCATATTTTTATAGAATCAAACCTATTATACATGAAAATTTAAATAAATTATCTTGACTGTGGCAACTAAGCCAGTTTTCAATCAAATGACCTATTTTAGGAGTTTTCTTCCTCAGTAAATAAGCTTCAGCCTATTACCTAGAGCTCTCCTAAATTGCTATTCTAGCTATAAGGCAGTGAGGATTTTAAAAATATCTGTTGCTATTCATAGTCCAGTGGCTATATTGTGTCAAATATTTGAATAAGTAATGTGGCTTAAATTATACTCTTTTAAATGGGTATAAATTAGAACAAAATGATGAATACAATTATAATTGCGTCATTATAAAACTTAGGGTCAGAGCAGACTGTACCATGACCAGATACAGAAAATAAATCCTAAATATTTTCAAAGACCATTTCATTTCCATCAGTCTCACTTCACACTTTCATATGTTTGGTTGTTTCATGTAGTGAAGATGCCATTGTTCAACTAGAGGGGCTAGTGATTGTCATCACTCACTAGTAGGGTACATCATTATGTGTTTCTTTAGTATTCTCTTGTCATCTACATGCAGGATAGTCACAGTGCCTATGTTTCAGAAATATCACACGTTCCTACATTTCTTGAGATGAGATATTGAGGTTGAAGCCAAAAAAAAAAACTTTTCTCAAAACCAAGTTTGTAACTGCACCACCTTGGTTTGGGAACAGTTTATATAGTCTCAAAAATAGAAATTTTTGGGGCTATCTTTACCTAGAAAGAGCAAAGCGAAATACCCTATTGTTAAAATTCTGATGCTCATGAGTGAGGTCCCTCTTATACTTACACATTTTGGTGATCTCAAACTCCAAATATATTGTTTCTATCTGTGGAATAACCAACTCATCTCAGCTGCGTTGCTTAGTATGTGTGTACAGTATTTAAGATCTGTAAGTCATAGTTTTCTTTTTTTTGTTTGTTTGCTTTGTTTTGTTTTGTTTTTCTGAGACAGAGTCTCGCTCTGTTGCCAGGCTGGAGTGCAGTGGCGCTACCTCGGCTCACTGCAACCTCCTTCTCCTGGGTTCAAGCAATTCCCCTACCTCAGCCTCTCGAGTAGCTGGAACGACAGGCACACACCACCACACCCAGCTAATTTTTTGTATTTTAGTAGAGATGGGGTTTCACCATGTTGTCCAGGATGGTCTCGATCTCCTGACCTCGTGATCCGCCTGCCTCAGCCTCCCAAAGTGCTGGGATTACAAGCGTGAGCCACGGCGCCTGGCCTGAGTCACAGTTTTCTCATCTCTAAAATGGGCAGCACATCTATAAAAAGGGAGTTTAAGTATAAAAGGCAACTGGTCCAGAACCTAGCACTTAATAAAAGGGAGGAATATTGAGTATGAGGAGGAATGATGAGTGTGTTTGCTTATTCATTCCAGAACTCATCAAAGATTGATTGCATGCTTACTCAGCACTAGGCTCTGTGCTAGCGCTGGAGTTACACAGGAGAATGTAATAGGTGAGGCTACTGTCTTCGTGGAGCCTCATTATAACCCATTGTTGGGCAACTCCCTTCTGTTCCTCACCTGTGTCCCTGAGGGAAGCATCAGCAGTTATACCTTGTCAGCAGGTGCATTCTTACTTACTATTGTGCCACTAATAATGGTTTCTGATTATATTTCTAATGGTGGTAGCGCTTTAGTTCACATTACACAGCTTCCTAGCTTCTGTCTCTCAGCCTTCAAGACTGCCCTATGCATATGGCCTCTTTGTCAATTGTAATGGTAATATGACTGAATGAAAAGGATTATTGTAGGAATGACCCCGTTTTTAGTTTCCTGCTGAGGAGTTTGGAAAATATGAGAAAAGCTCTTTGATGAAGAATTTGGAATTTTTACTATGGAGACAATTGTTACTCTTTATGATGTTTGAAAAAATGGTCCTAAAGCAAAGCATTTATGTAACATAATGTGTATTTAACAACAGCCTGGAATTTTGATGAATGGGAAATGAGTACAATATATTGGCATTGATGATATTTAGAAATAATTATAAGCAGCTTGTTCTGATAAGATTTGTTAATATTACATTTATACATTCATGTTTTGTATATAGATATATATAAAACTTTAATGTACCAAAGTCAAACAAATAATTAGTTTAATGACAGAGAAATAAACAAGTAACTCTTCTAGTGTAATATTTCCAATTCTGTATCCTTTAGGGGTGTTGAATACCTAGAATAGGACACTCATTCTATGTAATGAGAGGGCATACTGAAGACTTTAGCACAAGTTAGAACACTGATAGTTATAGAAGTTCCTAGGTTGGAAGAAGTCAACATACCATATTGTGGAGAGACCATTGTAGACTTAGAATACTAAAAAGCAGTGAGAGACACAGAAGTCTCTCACTAAGGGAATGAGAAGAGTTTCATGTGGTGCTCCACATGGAGTGCTGGCATCTTCTTTATTAAAAACATGCAGGTCTCTTGGTGATAGTACACAATGCAGCGACCCATGGATGAACTATTGACAGAACCTTGCACATTATATTTCTTTCATCATACATCTCATCTTGCTGCCAAACAACTTGAACGTAGAGGCTTTTGAAGTTTCCTCTTGTCTGTCTTTTGTAGTTAGACAAAAATAGATGCTATGTGAAAAATTAAGCAACTTTACATTATTCTGCCTTTCAGACCCAGACATTTATACAGTGTGGGTAGCAAGGTATATTTTATTTACTTTTTCAAATATATGGACCATCCATGAAATAAATAATGTCTCATAAGAGCCTCATCCTTTCATTAAAAATACTATTCTTCATCCTTTTATTCCCTATATCATATTCAATCACTTATAGCAAGTCCTGTCAATTTTTCTTGCCTTAAACTCAATATATGTGCCTGTTTCCTTTGTGTGGTACTGTTCTCTTAGAAAACTTTTTTATAATGTGCTTCACTTCCCTGGGCATCTCTGTTGAAGTAGGTGATGCCCTTATTCATCCTCACACGTCTTATTTTCCTATCAGTGATTTTTTTTATAGGTTGCCAGTACAAGTAGATATATAATTCAACAAATATTGAATGCCTACCATGTGTCAGAAACTGTCAGAGGCACTGGGACTATAGTGTTTATTCTGTACTTTTGAAAGTACTTAGAAATATGAAGGAATAGAATGTAAAAGCAAGTACAAAATGTTACACTTTGCCACTATTATATGCTCATCTTTGTTTTTTTAACTCGTGTTTGCATCTTTTTGGTTTAAAAACCTGTATTTCTTAAGAATTATTAAAATACAAAGTTTGAGTTATGGAAATAACACATGCCAAAAATTGGTCAAAACATATATTTAATTATAATTTAGATTTTGCCATTTTTATAACAACATTTATATTATGTAAGTAAGTCATAAGTCTAATTCTGCTCATGCATGCATTCAATAAATATTTATTAAGTGCCTACTATACCAGGACTATTCTAGGTGCTAGGGACATACTGGGGGTACACAGCAGACAAATGCATTCTTCCTTCTTGGAGTTTATGTTTGAGGTAGGAGACAAACCATAAACATATAGGAAAAAAGAGTATGAAATGTCAGGGATGTGTGTGTGTATATAATATCAGATTGCCTGGCCGTAATGGCATCACTGAGAATACTTGACAGAAGGCATGAAGAAAGTAGGGGAGATAGAAACGTGATTGTTTGGAGGATAACCCAGGCAAAAGAAACAAGTATAAACAAAGGCCCTGAGGCAGAAATATTTCTGGCATATTGGAGGCTCACCAAAGATAATCATGGCCACCATCTTAATAGAAAATCTTTGGCTTCTGTATTAAGATTAGACTATAGGGGAGGAGGGTAGAACTAAGGCAGAAATACCAGTAATCAAATAATTGAGGTGAGAGATGATATGGTAACCTGTGTCAGGGTAGTAGTATTATGGGTGCTTAAGAAGTAGTCATCATTTGGATTTTCTTTTTTTTAGGAGAAATTTGAGAAGAAGGTATGTGATGTTAGAGAAAGAGAATTTTCAAGTATGGTACCGATCAATGGTTATGACCTGATAACTGGAAGAATGGTGTTGCTATTAACATATAGAAAGAACTAGTGCATAGCCTGATTTGGCAGAGATTATTAGGAGCACAGATTTGCACACATAACATATTAGAGGCCCAAACAGAAGTGTCAAGTAGGGAACTGTATATAGGGGTCTATTTATGGGAGTGGTTCAACAGGAACTACACATTTAGGAATCATGGGCATTTAGGTGGTACTTAAAACTAGAAACAGTATATAGTGACATAGGGAGGGACTACATAAAAAAGAGAAAAAGTTCAAATACTCAAAATTAGGAAGTCCAAATTAGGATGATAGAGAGATAAGGAAGAACCAGCAAAAGATACTGAGAAGGAGCTGTCTGAAAGGTAGGAGGAAAACTGGACTGAATCAAATGTAAATCAAATGTTTCAAGAAGGAGAAAATGATCAACTATGTCAGTGCTGTTGATGGGTCAAATAGATGAGAACTTAAAAGGGATCAACATATTTATCAGTATGGAGATTATTTTTGATCATGGAAATAGAAGAGGACAACCCTACGTTTTTAGCATGTTATATAGGTTTCTCTTTAAGATGTAAATGATATTATGTTTGTGAATATAAATTTGTAATTGTATACATTTATAATAATCATTATTAATACTGTATATTAATTAAAATCTGTTCTGGCTAAGATTATTTGCAAGTTAGTTCATTTTCTCTGATTATTTTTAGAACTGCTTAATCCATTTTAATGAAAATGATTTTAAATGTTAATGTCCATCTGTGGGTGGTACTTTATTTGCGTTGTCTTCTGGCATGGACTGATGTGTGCCTAGTAGAGAGGAAAATATATTTTGTTCCTAGCTTATATTAGAGAGATTCAAATATCAGACAAGGCGTAACAGTGATATTATGAGGTTACAAGAAGGTTAATGCTATTTAGACAGATGGTGAATTGCAAATTCAACCTGTTGTCACAATAATGAGTATGTGAAAAAGCATCAGTGTTGCAGATAGGAGAAAAATGAAATAGTTGTTTTTACATATCCTTATACAAATTTATTAACAGCTCTCTCATAATAGAAGAGTTATTCTACACAAAAGGCGAATTATTATGTTCTCATTTATTAGTCATTATAAGAAATAATATTTTTATTATATTCAGTCTATCTTTAACAATTATTTTGATATGATTTTTCCAGGCACAATGGCTTAAACACTTAATCTAAAAATATTTTGCTGTTTTACATATAATTTTCAATGTATTGTTATATTAAACGATCTTTTTTATCTCTAAGAACAGATTTCATAGCTCTTCTTACTCCTTGTCCAATAGGTGTAGTTTCTATGAAGACATTTAAGTTATACTTTTTTTTGCTACTTTTTCCCCATTTTTGCTAATATATTTCATAGCCTAAATCTCCCAAAACAAGTGCTAAGATATTCTTTTATTCAAGAATTTAGTCAATATGATTATTCAGTTTTCTAAAGAAAGATGATATTTACAAATTCTATATAACCAGCTATGTCCCAATGCTTTGAGATGTTTTTCTCCTATTTTGAAGATTACCATAAATTTTGGCATATTTCCTATTAGGAAACACAATTTGTTTCCTAAAACAATTCCCAAGGAGGTGCACAGTGAATCCTGGTTCACATGAGATGACTGGCAGATGAACAGCTGCCCTCTGAAAGTAGCCAATTAAATAACATGCAGCTTTGAAGCTGTCACTTGAAAATATTGAGGCTTATCTAAACTAACAAGTGATTGAAAACTCACAACAAATGCCTTTTAAAAGGGAATCATACAGGCTTCTTTCAAAATTTCAGAGAATCATTAGGTGGCAAGTAGGTAATTATTTCTGAGAAGTCTTCTTTATCATGTAGAGATTCCTCAAAAAGCGTATCAAGAAGAAAAGAAAGACGGGCAGCTGCCTAGAACTCAGTTACAGACTGGCTATGCACTATCAATCAAAACAGAGTGAAGTCAAAGGGAAATAATAATGCTGCATTTTGTATTATTTCAAATTAGTTTAAAAAGTAAACTTTTATTTGGTGTTCATGTTTACTGCTGTGGCATTTTTTTTAGCATTAGAACTTCACTCTTACTTGTTTCAGAGCTGAGCTAATACATTTTAATGATGTTGTTAGCAACATTTCTAGTACTCAAAACAGGGAGTCCGGCGGGGTGCGGTGGCTCACGCCTATAATCTCAGCACTTTCGGAGGCCGAGGCAGGCGGATCACCTGAGGTCAGGAGTTTGAGACCATCCTGGCCAATATGGTGAAACCCTATCTCTACTAAAAATACGAAAATTAGCTGGGCATGTTAGCACTTGCCTGCAGTCACAGCTACTTGAGAGACTGAAGCACAAGAATTGTTTGAACCCAGGAGGCAGAGGTTGTAGTGAGCCGAGATCGCACCGCTGCACTCCAGCCTGGGCAACACTATGTTGGGGAAATAAGGCTGGGTAGCCCAAAATTGACCATGTTGGGAGTATTTACATCATGCAAATCAGCAAATGCTATAAATTAGGGTCTTTATTTTTAGAAATCTGGCTTTTCAGAACATCATAGGTCAGGATGAGGCCAGGCAGTTTGTGTTTTTATCAGATTCTGAGATGACACTGATGCCATTTGGAGACCATAGTTTGGAAAAACAATGGAGTTAGGGAAGCATGTAATATTGCCAGAAATACTTTTGATTTATTAACCTAGTTAACATCTTGAGCTTTTTAAAAGTAGAACTTCTCTGAAAAGTGATTGTTTCTTTGTTTCTTAAGATTTAATTGTAATGAAGAAAAAATATAATACGTATTTCAAATCATCTATAACATACTTTCTATGATCATGTGGCTTAAATTGAATGAGATAATGTAACCATAAACTGCTATGCAAAGGTGTTTTTTTTGTTTTTTTTTTTTTTGCATTTTAAGTTTGGTTATTCGTTGTGTCTTAGTTTCTCAGAATCCCAAATAACTTTTGCTTTGTATGCTATATAAAAATTATTTCTTAAGAGATTTTTAATAATGAGCCTTTTTTCCCCAACCTGTGAGTAGTACATTTATCCAGGCCAGATGTTAATTGCAACATTACAGGTTAAGAAAGGAAATAGGGTAGTGAAAGGAAGGCACTTTATTGTTTTGTCTGTTCAATATATTAAATTGGGCATTTTTGCCCTCAATTAGTTTTCTATCTAGAAAAGAAAATAAATTAGGAATTTGTTTTAAAGATGTTGGATGTATAAAAATATGAAAAGTATGGTATAAATAATTGAGAGGGAAGTTTCAAATGCTGTAACTGTAGAAATTTGAAGGAAGAAAATGGTTCGAAGCAACTACAATGGAAAGCTGGTTGATAATCTCTCAAATTACGTAATAGTTTGGCATTCATTATCCATAATCTAGCCTCACAAGAGTGACTCCATCTCTCTGGGCCAACTTAAATTAATTGAAATCATTAATGACATATAAAACCTGAGTGCCAATTGTTAATTTATAAAACCTATTATCAGGCAGCCTGGAATGCTAGTTTCTGCATGATTAGCAATTTCTCTAGCTGGAGATAAATTTATTTGGAAAGTCAAACTTAGTGACTTGATCATCCTTAGGAAACAAGGATCAGAACCAAAGAAGCCAGCTGATGTGTTGAGTTAGCAGTGGATCTGATTAGAACAGCTTGATTTTATTTCTAATGTTATTATTACCATAATAGTTACTGATTATTACTCTGCTATTACTTATATCAGTTGTTGTGACTCAAGATATAGTTTGACAGTGTGAATGGAGGTTAAGAGAGAGGACTCAAAGGTCTCATAATGTACTTTTGAGTCTGTTTTTTAAAATTGTTGTTGTGCTTATTGTTTTCTATTTCTTGCTGAGCAGGTACAAACTTATTTTGCCTATCATTATTTTACCTACTTTTGTAGACTCTACCTCACAGGTTTTTCATCGGCATTAAATGAGAGTATTTATGCAAAATACCTAGAATAGTGCCAGCCACATAATAAGTCCTCAGTGGTAGGTAGATTATTATATTACCTCATTTAATCCTCACAATAAACTGTATTATTAGCTTAATCTTACAGATAAGGAAAATGAAACTTATCAATGCAGTACTTCATCCAAGACTTTACTAGAAGTGGCAGGGCCAAGATTTAAACTTTGCCATCCATATATTACTCCAAAACCTGAATGCTCCCCCGAAAATCAAAATAACTGAATTAATTAGTGAAGACTTCTTCTTACCTTGAAAGTGCTTAGAGGCACACTGCCAATATTTTCACTGAAACTACTTTTGTTCCAGGCTCCCAAGGCAGTCTAGCCTTCTGACTGACACATCTCTTTAGCTGGTAAATATATCCTATTCAGTTTAAAACAAACTCACTTGCTTAATTCTTTTTTTTTTTTCCTTAAGGTGAGTTTGCAGGTCTTTGCTGTGATACAGTATGTCCTGAATTAGCCACTGTGTGATGGGCATCTTCATGTTCATGCTGGAATACATAATGGAGGATCCTATGTACCAACAATAACAATGTATTTGTAAAAAATAGTCTGTAGTTCTCCCTGTCTCAAGCCTTGAATCCCCAGACTTTAACATTATCATTACCATTAAATGTTTATCAAGTTCTTACTGGATATATGACCCAAATGAGGCAGAAATGATGTGGGGAAATAAAACAAGAATGATGTTTCTGCAAACAATTAACATTTCAAACGTTTCCATTGATCTCATTCATGATTTATTTTAAAAAGTCAAAATAATTTGAGAATTCAGTTTACTTTCTAAAGGCTCTAATTTTGTTTTAAATTTACTTCCTAATTACCATTCCTAAGAACTTTATAATTTATTATTTATAACATAATTACCAAACCAACATAGTTTCAATCAATATTTAATGATGTATGTAGTTTTGTAATTAGAATGGAGTTCTAAAACATAATAAATTGATACCCTAAATATTTATTAAATGTATTAACCACTTATGAGCATTTTCAATAAATATTAGCCTTATTGAAATGAATTGTGATGTCCATTGGTAATGTTCAATTGTAATGCCCGGGAATTGTAATGTCCAATTAAAGAATCCTCAATTTGAGGCAGGAGATATTGATACCTATCCTGATTCTGCCCTGATTGTGTTACTTCATCTCCCTAGACCTTATTTCTTTATCCATGAAACAAAATGATTGCATAAAATGCCCTTTGAGACTTCGTACATTTCTAAAATTTGGTTTGTGCTAAACCACTTGAAAGAAAAAAATCCCTTACAATAAATTTCCACCAAACGATTAAGATCAGTTTTTCAGAATCAGTCTTTGATAAATCTTCCCTTTTATGTCAACACTTTGTGTCCTAGAAGTATAAACATTATCACCTGATGAATTAAGAGACTTCACAAATCCCACAGGATATCCTGAAATAGACAGCATCGCATTAGGATCCTAGCAGGGTCTCTGGTGAATATAGATTTCAGAATGAGGAGTCTCATCTATCCAACAGCATATATTAAATTAACAATTCCTGAAACATCACACAGTTTCATGTTCTTAAATCTATACACAACTGAGGCAAACAATAATATGCTTGCATATGTGATTATGTAATAATTTTCTTGAGAACAAACAACTAACATCAAAGATGTCTCTTTCTTCCCCACTCTATTTAATAGAACTGTACTGCCAATTAGGGTGCAAAGCTATAAGAGGGCAATAAGGGAAAGAAAATGCAGTTTGTCTACAGCACACTTTCGTATCTCCTTTTAGTTCTCCCATACTTCGTCTCACAAACCATAGGCAATGAGACTTACTCACTTTCCTGAGTTGGTGTTAATCCTCCAGCCTGGGCCCAACGCTTCATCTCTCCATAGCTTCTGAAAGTCTCTCTCTAGGTCCCTCATGATTTACAATAGGTGAGTTATATAAACTCATGACCTTTCTACTTTTAATTAAGTCATCCATTTATTGAATTTTTACTACTAGTGAAATACCTTGAATTACCACTAGTGAAATACGTTGAATGCTGCTGGCATTCAACAGGAAACAAAGAACCACCCCTGCTTCCATGGAGCTTATTGTCTAGTGGGAAAGAAAGGCTATCAAGGAAAAAATGCATAAATTCAATATATAACTTATTTAGGCTAAATGCTATGAAGAAAGAAATAATGAGTTTCATGAGAGAGTCTAATGGTAATAATGAATAGACATATAATACATAGACATAGTTCAGAAGAATTTTCCTTGGGAATGGATCTGAAAGATGAGTAAAAATTAGTCAACTGCAATGTGAGGAGAATATTAATTCCAAGAATGGGCATATTTTAGGAAAAGATGTTTTATATCTTTACCCAATGAAGACCAAACTAGCCAAATGCTATGTGAAGCTTCTTTAATGAGAGCTTAATCCCATTCACATAGGAGGACCCCTCATGGCCTAATCACCTCTTAAGGCCTCCACACACCTTAATACAATCACATTAGCCACGCCTAAATTTTAGAGGAGACACATTCAAGCTATAGCAGCCAGATAGCTTCTATTTTCTCAGTAACACTTATTGCATGATTTTTTCATTTACTATAAACTTTTAAAAGTCAAGACTTTATATATCTTGATCACTATTTATATCTCCTTGATGTGATGGAGAGTTGGTCCTCAAAATATATTAGCTGAATAAATGAATGAATGAATGAATACATTAGTACTGCGTAGCTTCCTTTCATATGCTATTTGTCATGTTGTACAATATACATATGAATGCAGTTGAAATATTAAATCAATACCTTCATATTCACTTTTACCTTTAATTTTATGAGTAATGAGGATTTTATATAATTTGTATAATTTTACTTAAATAATTAAATTGTTGACATTATATAATGATAAATTGCTTGACAATGGCTACTAAACAGAAAATGAACATAGCTATTAATACAAGGCAACCAACAACCATATTTTTATAATAACAATAATAGCCAGCATTTAGTATTGTTCAAAGTTTTTTACGTTTAATTCATATGATTCTCTCGACAACACTTTGAGATTGGTATTATTGTTATCCCAAATTTGCAATTGAGGAAGCCGCCTAAAGTCATATGCCTATTAAGTAACAGAGACAGGATTCAAACCCAGACATTCTGGCTCCCAAAATTCAGCTCATTTCCACTGCATTATACTGCTTTATAGTCATCATAATGAACTGTTGCAGTTAGAAAACATTTTTATTATCCATTTATTCTTATTATAGAATTAATGAAATAATAAGCAGTCAGCTGTGGTGAAAAGAATCCTATTCAGAAATCATTTTCAATTCTGTTTTCAGCTAAAGCTCTCTCAAATTGACAAAATATCTTGTTGATTCTTGGAATTCAACTTATTTCCTTCCTGAATCAAAATATGTTCTACCTGGAAAATGCAAAAGATTAGCTTTTGTTTCTTTCTAGCCATAAATTCTACAACTTTGGGGAGATAAATATTTACCTCTAATGCAATCTGATTAGAGAGCACATTGGAGAATCAAAGCTACAATTAGCCATATAGACACAACTGCTTAATTCAAAGAGCAGAGTAAATAAGTTGGAATGGAATGGGAGAAGAGTGTTTGATTTTATTAGCCTCATTAGTACAGGATTGGTGCTCTCACCTTTTTACTCTGCAATGTCTGAGATTTCATTTCCTTAATAGTTTACTTCTACAGGAAAAAATATTGCCAATTTATTATTTGCAAGATGAGGACAGACTCTTTTTGTAGAAATTTTGAATCATTACCTAGACTACTTTCCTTTTCAAGTAAGTTTTATACCATAAATTCAGTGTATCTTTTAAAAAGTTTGTAATATTTTATATTTCAGTTTTTTGCTTACTCTGACACTTATTTTAAAATAAAATTGGTTGCTTTTAATTGAGAAACTAGCCTTCTAAGGCACATGAGAGGCTTCACATTATACTTTTCTTAAATAAAATGTTAATCTTGAATAATTTTAAGAAATCTTTATTCAGCATTTTCCACTGCCAGATATTCTTTTAGGCACTCTCAATACAGTGATGAGCAGGACAATATCTCCATCCTTATGAAGCTTAAAGATCTAATGAAATGAGGAATACATGAATGTATACATAAGTAAGATACGGCAAGTACCAGGCAAAAATAAATTCGGGTGATATCACATAGAACAGCTTAAAGGCTGGGGAACGTGGGACAATTTGAACACAGTGCTCAGGATAGTTTCTATCTAGCTCAGATATGTCCAGCCATTCCGTTGAGTATTGGAAGTGTACATGCTGGGGGAAGGAACAATCACATTGCTGGGTTTGTTTAGTTATTCATAGCTCATTCCTTTGAACTGCATGAAGTATAAATACTGCTCTGTTAGTATTTTAGAAGAACAAAAAAAAAATGTGGTTCTTCCAGGGAAGCACTCTGTGTGGTATGAGTGTTAATTTTTTTTCCAGAGAAGCACTGACATTTCTTAATTACTCTGTTCATGAGTAGTCATGTATAGCGATTACTGAAGGCTCAGCAGAGCATTGTTCTTCCAAAGCCTTGGAGAACAATGATGCTGACAGTTCAGGCCTTCAGTGTCCAACACACTTTTCCTCTCTCTTCATTACACCAGCTAATTACTCTGGCCAGTGGTTATTGTGTAGCTCCTCTCCTTTTCCATAACCCCCGCAGCCCTTTACTGTCAGTGAAATTTACAGTAATAGCATAATATTCTCTTGCTACCAGGCTTTTCTGCTATTTATTTAAAGGCACCACCTCCTTTTATGATATCCAGCTTCTGAATCACTTTACCAGTGGGGATAAAGTGATATCCACGCTTTAGACTAATGGAAACATTGCAATGCCATTGTTTTGGAAAAGGGGGCACCTGTTTTCCCAGAAATTCTGGCTTGTACAATAAAATAATAATTGTTTTTAAAATGTCAAGTTGCAATGCTGAAGGAGGTGTTTTGAGTGTATGTCTACATAATGCCAAAATATTTATTAATAGTTAATTCAGTTAAAAAACAAAGTTGACCAAAACAGTTTGGTGTCATGGAATTAAAATAATTATGTAGTGATTACATTTGTTATTTATTTATTTATTTTAATTCCAGTGAGGTTAACATAGTATATAAATAGTCATAAAGTTGGATAACATAAAACTGTACCACTTTTAAGCAGAAAAATAAAGCTTTACTATCGCAAGGACAAAAAACCAGACACCGCATGTTCTCACTCATAGGTGGGAATTGAATAATGAGAATTCTTGGACACAGGAAGGGGAATATCACACACCGGGGCCTGTTGTGGGGTAGGGGGAGGGGGGAGGGATAGCATTAGGAGATATACCTAATGTAAATGATGAGTTAATGGGTGCAGCACACCAGCATGGCACATGTATACATATGTAACAAACCTGCACGTTGTGCACATGTACCCTAGAACTTAAAGTATAATTTAAAAAAACTACAAAAAAAGAAAAAAACATATTTTAAAGAAAAATAGATTGTTTTAAGAATATATTCTCTGATGAAGCTGTTATATTCTATACAAAGACACTCTGTACCAAATCTACTCATCAACCTGAATAAAACAAAACTAACTTTTTCCTGAAAATATTTTAATCCAAATTTTATTGAGCAATTACCTTGTAGTGAGCATTTCACATATTGTAACATATTTAAACTTCACCACAAGTCTGTGATTTGGGTGCTAACATCACCCACATTTTTCATGTGGATGTAATGTGGAGTAAGATTGAGGCTTAGAGAGAGAGTGTCGCTTGCACAGGGTCATGGATGGTTATAGTAAATAATAAAGATGAGATTTGACCCAAAATCTGTTTAAAATCAAAGCCAAGGCTCCGAACCTACACCCATCACCTGTTACGTATCAAAAGCAAAACAGCTCTAAGATGATTAGACTCATTTTCATATTTTGAATAGAAAACTACTGCATCTTAGATATTTTACAGCTGTCATTTCCATTCTGGTTGAGGTTAACTCGGCATAGGTTGCTCTACAACTGAGAATATTTACCATGACTTTAAGTTTTAAATGTGTTAGAATCAATTTACAATGAGGTCACTAAAAGGAATGCCTTAGGGAAAATTTATCTACACTATTGAGGACAAAAAAGTGGTAAAAATTAATATTTAATATTGTTTCTCATTTATTAATAGCATTCATTAATTGTCTTTTTTGCACCTGGGAATGAAAAGGGAGCAAGCAGTGTTAATTAAGAAAAAAGAAAAGGAAAGCAAGGTACTCTTTCTTTATCTTTGAATCCACAGTTATCAGCAGATACAAAGTTCCAAGAAGGATGAAGTAATTTTTGCTATTAGCTGTAAACTTTTAGTAATTATATAGTATGCTTAGTTATAATATCTTGTTATAAATACAACTATAGAGCCAAGCTTCTTGTGTATGAATATACTTACATATAGATACAGAAAAACATGAATATAAAAACAACTGATACTCATTTATAAACCAGTTGGAAATCATAATACATTCTCTTAGAAAAATAAAATTATAAATGCAAAGGTCCCTAAATCAATCCACAAGCCCCTGATGATTTCTGTAATGCCTTTTATTTCTTTTCTTTTTTTTTTATTATACTTTAAGTTTTAGGATACATGTGCACAATGTGCAGGTTAGTTACATATGTATATGTGCCATGTTGGTGTGCTGCACCCATTAACTCGTCATTTAACATTAGGTATACCTTCTAATGCTATCCCTCCCCCCTCCCCCCACCCCACTGAGTTTGGGGTGCGACATGTTCCTGGATATTTAAGACAAAGCATAATCCCTTTAAAGAATTTGCTCTTTGAATTAGGAGACAAGACATACATATAAGATAATGTATAACTGAAAGAGAAAATTGGCTAAGTTTCAAAATAGTGGCTTACAGGACTTGAGAGAAGAAAATGATCCCTGAGAATTTGGTTTGGTCTTGGAAGTCTTGTTTGAAGAGACAGAACTTGAGCTGGGCCAGGAGGAGGAAGTGAAAAAAAACTGACAAATGGATTCCAAATAGGGTGAATTATTAGAGTAAGAATACTCTCCTGCTGGTCTGTAGTTTTTCCTACAGAAAAAGGATAAATGAACAAGGTTAATGACAGATTAAAAAGGCAGGATCTCAGAAACCAGACCGATACATCTTGACTTTATGTTTACATTATGTATGCCTTTCTATGTTGATCTGGCATCCTGAAGCAAAGGTAGATTCTGGGCTATTTCACAAAGTCAATCAAGATTTGTAAAACTAAGACACAAAAAGAAGGTAAATGAAAGTAGCTATCAGAAAGAGAACCAGCAACTAGAGTACCACAGAGCATCACATTAGTCTCTTATCTCTCCTTATATCTTTTTCTCTTTGTGTAACAGTCCTTCCAATACTCTGGCCCATGTGGATGGTCTGATGGATGCTGACCACCCTTGAATTTTACCTTTTAGCTTCAGACTATGTTCACTTTCAGTCAACATTTTAAAATATGTGAGAACTCTGATTTTATCAGTTTGAGCAGCTTATGGTAGCCACTGCTGGACTGTTCAACTTGTCCAGGTTGTGAGGATACATGCACTAATAAGGGGGCCTTTCCTAGGTACTAGGCCAAGTGGATTGATAATGTATAAGTGTTCTTTATCTGTGCTGGTTTTCTTTCTACTTGTTCTGTGAACTATTGACAGATAGATGTTGAAATCTCCAACTATAATTACATTTAAAAGAATCGTTGTAGTTCTTTTCACTCTTGGTTTAAATATTTTGAAGGTCTGTTATTGCTTATATAAATATTTAGGATTGTTATGTCCTCTTGAAAAATGGACACTTTTGTCATTATGAAATTATGCTTTTTATTCATGGTAATATTTTTTGCTCTGAAATCTACTCTGTCTCATATTAATGCAGTCATTTAAATTTTATTTTTGTTATTGTTAGCACGTTATAATTTTTTCCATCCCTTTACTTTTAAATTATTTGTGTTTTTATGTTTAAATTGGGTTTCTTGTAGGCAGGATATAGAAGTGTTATCTAACCTAACAATCTCTGTCTTTTCATCAGTGTTTAGACCATTTAATGTGATCATTGATGTAACTAGATTTAGATCTACCATCTTGCTATTTGTTTTCCAGTGTTTAGACCATTTAATGTGATCATTGGTGTAACTAGATTTAGATCTACCATCTTGCTATTTGTTTTCTATTCTCCCTATGGGTACTTTGATTCCTTTTGCTCTTTTTCCCCTCCCGTTTTTCATTAATTATTATGACTCTGTGTCCTTTGTTGGTTCATTAGCTATAACTCTTTGTTGCTTTATTTTAATGGTGTCTTTAGGGTTTGTGCCTTTAATTTATCAGTCTATCTTTAAGTGATATTTCTACTGCTTCACATACAGTATTAGAACTCTAACACTTCTTGTGAGATATACTGATTTTAAATTCTTTCAGCATTTGTATTTCTAAAAAAGTCTTTCCTTTATCTTTGTTTTAGACAGACTTTCTCCAGGTAAGGAATTTCAGATTGACAGATTATTTTTTTCTTCCATACTTTAAAGATGTTGTTCTTTATCTTCTTACTTGTATTATTCTCAACAAGAAATGTGTTGTCATTCTTGGCCGGGCACGGTGGTTCATGCCTGTAGTCCCAGCACTTTGGGAGGCTGAGGGGAAGGATCACTTGAAGTCAGGAGTTTAAGACCAGCTGGCCAAGATGGTGAGACCCAGTCTCTACTAAAAATACAAAAATTAGCCAAGTATGATGGTGGACACCTGTAATCTCAGCTACTCAGGAGGCTGAGGCACGAGAATCACTTGAATCTGGGAGGCGGAGGCTGCAGTGAGCCAAGATCGCACCACTGCACTCCAGCTTGGGCGACAGAGTGAGACTCTGTCTCAAAAAAAACACAAAAACCAAAAACAAACAAACAAAAGAAAAACAAACAAAAAAAGAAATGTGCTGTCATTCTTATGTATCTATTTATATAATGTGTCTTTTTTATTCCTCCGGCTGTTTTATGATTTTTGTCTTTATTACTTACATTAAGCAATTTAATTATGATTATGATGTTGGAATAGTTTAATTCGTATTTCTTTTTCTTGGGGCTCATTATGTTACTTGGATCTGTGGATTTATAGTTTTTGTCAAACTTGGAAAATGTTTGACCATGATTTCTTGAAAAATTTTCAGCACTTTTTTTTAATCCCTCTCATTTAGTGACTATAATTGTACATATATTTGGTTACTTAATTTGTCCATCAATTGACACGTGTTTTCTGTGTTATTTTTTCAGTCTTTATTTTGATGGTTCCTATTTCTCTATTTTCAAGTTCATTAATTTTTTTCTGCAATATTAATCTGCTTTTAATTCCATCCAATAGGCTTTTTATCCCTGTGTTTTGGCTTCATTTCTAGAAGCTGAAATTTTGTCTTTTTTTATAACTTCTATGTCTATTGCTTCTTAAACATATGAAATATAATTATAGTAATTGTTTTAATGTCTTTGTCTACTAGTAATATTATTTGTATCATTTCTGGGTAAGTTTTGATTTTTTTAAATTTTTATTCATTTATTTATTTTTTGAGACAGTTTCACTCTTGTTGCCCAAGCTGGAGTGCAATAGTGCGATCTTGGCTCACCGCAACCTCTGCCTACCAGGTTCAAGTGATTCTCCTGCCTCAGCCTCCCGTGTAGCTGGGATTACAGACATGTGCCACCACGCCCGGCTATTTTTGTATTTTTAGTAGAGACAGGGTTTCTCCATGTTGTTCAGGCTGGTCTTGAACTCCTGACCTCAGGTGATCCGCCTATCTTGGCCTCCCAAAATACTGGGATTACAGGCATGAGCCACTGCACCCGGCCTGATTAATTTATTTTTTATCCTTGGTATTGCTTTTATTTTTCTGCTTCTTTGTGTATATTTTGATCTTTGATAAGATACCTTACTATGAATTTTGACTTGTTGAAAGTTAGGTTATTTTTATTCCCATAGATATTCTTGAACTTTCTTCTGAGATGCTGAGTTACCTGGGAAGTAACTTTCAGGTCTTGCTTTTAAAAAAGCTTTGTTAGGCCAGAATACAACTGCATTTAGTCTAGAGTTAATTTTTCCCCAATACTGAGGCATGACCCTTCTAATTCTTTGATGATTCCTGAAGTATGAAGTTTTCTACTCTGGCTATTAGGAACAGAGATTATTTAGGGCTTATGTGAAAATCAAGCACTTTTTCTTATAATAAATTTGGATGATTCTTCACCTGGGTTTGGATAGTTTCTTCACATCCATGTACTGATCGGTATTCTAGTGAATCCTCAAAGAGGGACACTCTGCAGTTCTCTGGATTATCCTTACACGGTTCCCTATTCTATGTCTCTGTTGCCCTGTGAACTCCACTTGCTTTGCCTTCTCTGGGATTCCAGTTTTTTCTGCTCAAGATAGGAGACTGCCTGTCTCTACTTGGATTCCCTCTCCTTGCACTGTGACCTGGAAATTTACTTAAACAGTAAGCTGGAGCAATCTTGTGGCTTATTTCTCAGGGGTCACATTCTTCATTGCCTGATATTCAATGTCTTGAGTACTACTGTTTGATATATTTCCAGTTTTTTAAGTTGTTTTTTAGATGTTAGTTGGGAGAGTAAATCAACATGTTGCTCCATCTTAACCAGAAGCCTAAAACTATGGTGGATTTTATTCACTGATCATATCTAGTTTCAATTTTCCAGGACAAATGAAATTCTGATGTGTTTATCCAACAAAGTATCCTAGATATATCGTCCTATTGTGCTATAGGCACTATGTTGAATATTAAGAGAGACACAAAGTCACTTAAGAAGCAGTTCCTCACATACTCACGGAGTATGTAACCATGATCATATATTCATATATTCCCTTTGTTCATAAGCACGGCAGTACTTCCAGAGAGTAGATATTGGTTTGTAAGGAAAAAAAAAAAAAAAAAGATTTCCAGCCCTGGTGTGTTACATTATGAGTGGCAAATTCTTCAGCTCCCTGAATTTCAGTTTCTTTAGTTACAAATATTTGAAATACTAGTGCTGTGTTAACTTTACCCTGCCTTTAGAATGCTGTAAAAAATTCAGAAACGAATGCAGAATAGCATAAGAATATATGAAAGTCTCTATTAGAAGTTAAAATTAATAGGGATAGTATCAATCTCTTAGAATTCAAACATGTGTGTTCACAATATGGCTTTTTCTATTTTGTTTAGTTTTTTTTTCATCTCTTCATATCAATTATCTCTTTCTTATTACTTTAGCATACATTTCAAATATCCCACTGAGCTTTTTTCTAAGTTCAAAGTGGTATTCAATCACTTTTTACTAATGTTTCTATGACCTCTTAATGGGATAGTGACAATGAAAATAATGCTATTTAAAATGAAAGATATGTACACTACTATAGGTGTGTAATTGGTGAACCAAGTGACTGGAGGTTGTGAGTCCTACTTAAGTGCATCAAGCAGTTATGTCATGCTGATATATAGAGCTGATTGAATAATAGAAATGGCAGTTTATGAACTAAATATATTTCAGTTGTAATGAATATAATAAGCATGCTATTCCTGATTCAAATAAAAACTAGTTTGCAGAGGTCCTATTAATCTTTTCAGGAGAATGATATGTTACCTTGTAGTGCCATGGAAGCTACTTCCCTCAAAAGAGGAATAAATTTAGGAAATGCCAGAGATAAACAAAACATTTCACTCCCTATCATTTGGTGGATAAAAACTGTGAAGCCTAATGAGATAAAGTATTTCACCAGGTAGATAGGGGCAGCAGCAACACTGGAACACCAGATTCCTCATACCCAAGTGTATTAGTCTGTTCTCATGCTACTATAAAGAACTACCTGAGCCTGGGTAACTTATAAAGAAAAGAGGTTCAATTGACTCACATTTCCATGGGTTGTACAGGCAGCATATCTGGGGAGGACTCGGGAAACTTACAATCACGAAAGAAGGGCCAAGGGGAAGAAAGTATGTCTTCACATGGTGGCAGGGGAGGGAGCAAAGGGGGAAGTGCTACACACTTTCAAACAACCAGATCTAAGGAGAACTCTCTCACTATCACAAGAACAGTAAGTGAGAAATTTGTACACATGATCCAGTCACCTCTCACCAGGTCCCTCTCCCAATGCCGTGGATTACAATTCGACATGAGATTTGGGTGTGGACAGAGAGCCAAACCATATAACCAAGATACTATACTAAGAAACAATGCCAGTTCCCTAAAGACAAGAGATGTGAAGGAGCCAGAGAAGTAGGTGGAATGACAAGAGGAAGGAGCATGAAGGACAAGAGGAAAAGCATGAAGACCAAATGTACTTCCAAGTTTTTGCATGTAACAAGAAGAAAAAAGAAATAAAGGGTTAAGTCAGTTCCAATGGTGGCAGATAGATCAGATTTTTGTTTAAGTGTTTAGATGTCTTTTGGCAGAGACAACTGGTTATGCCACACTTCAGCATACCTATTGCCTACAACCTTGTTCTGCATTTCCCATGAGACCATGAGGCTTTTTATTCAAGATCATTTTGCTCTGAAATTTACCTTTCTCTGAAAAAAAGGGAAAAGAAGTGTTAATTATATGAGATTTGTACAGCAAATGTTGTCATAGCTTTTTTCTCATCATATATAACATATTGTAATTGAGCTGTTAAATATTTTGTCCAAATATTTTGCCCCAGTATTTTGCCCCAAAACATTGTGATTGGTTCTAACAGATGGACACACAGCAGTAGTCCCAGATTCATTGGCAGAGCATGGATACATGCAAAGTGAAAACCAAGCTTTGCACCAAAAGAAAGCCTTCTGTTACGTTTGCCAGTTCCTGTGCCGACAGATACTTGTGGTAGAATAATTATGTCCTCTATCAGATGGATTTATTTTGCAGGAAGAAAATATTTATTTTATTTCTCATACATAAGACACCGTGCTTTGTGCTGTGGATCTATAATTTAGAAAATTTACACATGGATACCACCTTCAAACAATGTACAGTCTATAGGCAAAATTAAATTTTACCACATGACTACATGAATAGTGGGCTATCCTAAGTATTATAAGAATGATAGAAATATGACACTATAGGCATTCAGAAGAAAAAATGTCTTGATGGTTTTGGACTGGAGGCATTACCCAGGGATAGAAGGAAATTTGCATGAAGCCTTAAGCGGCCATATTGCAGAAGCAGAAATAGAGGGGAGCTATTTAGCTTGAGCAGTGGTTTTCAGAGTATGATCTCCAGACCAGCAGTGTCAGCACCCCCTGGGAAAGTGCTAGAAAGTTACATTTTTAAGACCCCACTCCATACCTACTAAACCAGGAGCTCTGACCCTGGGGCCCAGCAATATTTGCTTTAAGTTTCCTAGGTGATTCTGATTCACTCTCAAGTTTGAGAAGCACTGAGTTAGAGGCAGCATCTAGAACAAAAGGATAAGATAACAAAGTATGGAATACATACAGGAGGAGGCCCATGTGACTGATTGAAGGATAAGTAAAAAGTGATTAGAGAGACGAAACCGAGGATGTAGTTGGGAAAGCATGAAGAAGCCTTACATTACCATCCTGAGGAGTTTCAATATTATGCTGTGGGATAACGCACATTTGAAGATGTTTTTTTCCTGGAATTGGTTTTGTTTCTGAAGAAGAAGGATGTTACCATTAGTACATCTGAGAAATAGTAACATAATAATGTTTTATCATAAAAGTTAGAAAAGAGGTAAGATGGTGCTGTGAAGAATTAGGGGATATGTTGTAGTCCACCCAAGAAGTAGAAGAGCTTGAATTAGGATGTTGAAAGCAGGGATGGAGAGAAGTGAGTAGATTCAAGTGGTGTTTTATTTGCTTAAGTGGACAGTTACAAGAAGTGTTTCAAAAGCTTTGAAATCAAATCTATTTTGCCTCTAATTGGAAATGAAGTGGGAAGAAGAAGGGAAATGACTTTACTTCTGGAAATTTAGATGTAAATTGTACAATGAAGAGAGACAGGGATGTTATGAAGAGACAGTGAGAGGAAGAATCTGTGATTCCTTTTGAACACACACGATTTTAGGTACTCCTGACATTCAAGGCAACATATATCTGGAAACGCAGATTTGTCTTTGAATATAGAGACATTAAACTATACTATCACTTTTTTCTTCATACCATCCCGAAGCTGTTGAAATACTGATCTAGGAATCCTTGGTATCTCAGTGATTAAGCTTGTTTGTTTTAACTGTAAGCTATTGGCCAATGCTGGCATAGACTATTGTTCTGGTATAGATAATGCTGTGTTCCTAATACCTTGCTCAGTTCTCATTCTGTAGATTTTGCAGACTGTGTTTTAGTGATCCCATTAATGTGGTTGGCATCCCTTTATTTGGCTGAGTGTGCACCTGCAGAAACTGGACAGCAGATCTAGCTTCCTGTTGGCCTTGAATGCCAAGAATTCATGAGCCAAGTGGTGTTGTAGCTTGGACTGTTGAAGGATTATTGCCTTAACTGGTTTACTACTTTTAAGCCACCAATGGTGAAGTGCTTTCTCAACCCACCTGAATAGTCATTTAAATGTATTACACAACAACCATTATGCAAAAGGTTACCTAGTTGTCATTGTATCATATTCTTATTCTAATAAATAATAGGTCAGTCGTTCCACAAAGGCAAAGAGAACTGTTATGCAATAATAAGTTACTTTTGAACTTTAATACTTAAAATTCTTAGCAAATTTATGGTTTCCAAGAGAATTACTCACTGATATGAGTTAGCTATTATTAATAGCAAGTGACTATTATCCTCCTTCTCTAGTTTTTTTTGCTTTCTTATTATAAAAATCTAACACAGATCTAGAAAAATATACAAAACATATGCATAGTTTAATACACTTTCATAGAGTGAATACACTTCACCATTACACAGGTCAGGAAATAAAATTTTGCCACCCAACCCAGAAGCCCCTTTCCATTCTCTTTCCTTTGTAGTTTTATAGAACAAATGAACATCCCCAAACACTGTATTTTATTTTTGCCTCTTTTTCCTTTTGTATATTCTGTCTCTTTTCATCTTTAGTGTATTAATTAGGGTTCTCCAGAGAAACAAAACCAACACAGAGAAATAAAACCAACAGAATAAATGTGTGGATGTTAGTATGTGTAGGAGAGAGAGAGAGAGAGAAAGAGAGAGAGAGAGAGAGATTTTAAGGAATTTGCTCATGTAATTGTGGAGACTTGGTAAATCTAAAATCACAGGGTAGGGCTGGCAGGCTGGAGTCCAAGGGAAGAGTTGCAGTTCAAGTCCACAGGCAGCCTGCTGACAGAAGTCCTCCTTGCTTGAGAGTGGTCTATTTTTGTTCTATTAATGTTTTAGCTGCTTAAATGAGGCCCACCAATATCATGGAGGGTATCTGCTTAGTTAAAGTCTACCAATTTAAATGTTAATCTCATCCAAAAACACCTTTAGAAAAACATCCAGAATGATGTTTGACCCCAAATCTCTGGGACTATGGCCCAGCCAAATTGACACACAAAATTAGCCATCACATATAGGTTTATCCCTCCCTGCACTCTTTTTCCTTTGCAATTTATTTGTTGGAGAATCTAGATTTTTCACTTGTAGAGTTTCCCATAGGTGTAATTTTGTCAACTGCCTTGTTACAGTGTAGTTTGACATATTCCTGTGTTTTATGCCTTCCTTCTAAACTACTAGGTGGATCTAGAGGCACAATCAAATTCAGGTTTTTCTTTTGTTTTGTATTTTGCAAAACAAGTTTATAGTGTCTATCATTTAACAAATCGCTTCCATTATTCAACATAATATCTGCTTGTCTCTTTTTGGGAGGTTATCAGCCATTGATGCTCAAATCCATTGATTCATTAGGAGTTGCACAATGATGATATTCTAAGTCATTCTTTTTTTTCTTCATTTTTTATTTATAGTATTTCTTAAAGAGAAACTTAGATTCTTCTACTCTTCTGTAACTCAGGGTCTCCATTAGCTTTAAGTAACTTTCTGTCAATTCTACCTGATGTTACAAACCCAATAAATCCTTCCCTTCAAATACTCTTCCTCAAATTCAACTCTGGTCCACACACTCCCCTACCCAAAATATCCCAGTGATTCTCTTTTGTCTCACAAAGGAAGTTTGCATTTTTTTATTGAGCACTCAATGTCTATCAAACCATGTCCTTGTATCTTTCTAGCTTTTGTATTCATCACTCCCACAAAGGTTTCATACATTCCAACCAAACTATGCTGCTCTCCTAAATAGGTCTCAGGTGTCCAAAGCTCAGAGCCTTTGCTCATGCTTTCCCCTCTGTCTTAAAATGCCCTTCCCCACTTTCTCTTCAGCTGAAGTTCTAAAGTCAATCTATCAAGGTACAACTGAAGTGCCACCAGCTCTACCTAGAATTGCCGATCAAATATAATCTCTTTTTTTGGAACTCCCTTAGACTTTCTGTCTTTTTATGGTGATCGTAATATTTTGCCATATACTTGAGTCATTTTTATATTTGTTATTATTCTTGATGGAATTGATCGTGTAGTTATTTTGTTATTTTAACATTTTATGTTTTCCACTACTCTATTACGTAATCCGACATAAGCGGTATTCAACAACTTATACTACTACAAATAAATTCAAATACACACTTATTACTTTTATTGTTTGGTTGAAAACATAAATAAATTTCACTTAATCCTATAGTTATATTTATTTTATTATCTTCATCCTTTTCAGATGATTGATTTTCAGAATATAAGCTGTTAACAGAAAGTTTTCTACTTAGGTCTAGTCCAATTTTGACAAGGGGTAATATTATTCTGCCCTCTTGTGCCCAATAAAAACACAAAACAAAATTAAGACTGTAGCATTGTATACTGACAAACAACGAGGTTATACGGTAGTTGGTATATGATGTTTTTGTAGTTTTCAATTTGCTTCCATATTTATATGTCATTATAGTTCTTCAGATTCAACTGATGTCCATTGATCAGGTATTTCTTCCTATTTCCTACATGTACTAGGAAATACATTGATCAGGTATTTCCTACGGTGTATGTTAATACACTGTGTTAGATACCTTTATATACATTACTTACTGAAGTTTCACAGTAACACTGTGAGGCCGACATTATTGTCATCAAGTAGTTAAGGAGAATGAGTTTCAGAGAGGACAATTAACTCGCACAAATTTATAACAATACTGAATGCAAAACAAAAAGAGATTCTAATACAGGTCTTTCAGTTGTAACTTATCCCTCTATATAAAAACTGCCCTTTTCCTCTAAATTAACTACAACATTTATATTATCATGTCAAATATCTTCAAGTAACTTATTAGAATGACAAAACATTTACTTTACTATTTACATGCTTTTGACATTAATAATAAAAGAGCCTGTGGAAAACATCCTTATGGATTACGTGGGATAATGCATTGCAATTATGAGTCTTTCCTGTCATCCCTCCTCTTAAATTCTCCTCACCATACTGTTTTGCCTTTCTGTATCCCTGACGTAGCTTCCCATTTCTCTCTTCCCCAGTCTTCCATCACTTTCCTTTCTTTGACTGCTTCCTTTGCACTCCATGTTTCTACTTCCTCTTGTCATTCCACCTACTTCTCTGGCTCCTTCACATCAACTCTTCTTCCATCCATGTACTTAATGGCCCATCCTCCATTGCCTTCCCTTCTCATTCACTCTAGACTTTCTAAGAAGCTCATCCAAACCAAAGCTTTACCTATAACCTACCTGTGAGTGGTTCAGAAATGTATGTCTTCATTGCTCATCTGTTCGATTATATTACAATTTTACTTGGTTAGAATGTTTTGAAAAAATATTTTTATGGTATCAAAATCAACATATTGGAAATTGAATACATTGTCTTTCCAGGTTAAAAGATTTTGAGTTCCTGTACACTCCTTGGTAAATGGAACTACCATATGCAAGAGCCCAAGTCATAAATGTTGAATCATCCTAGATTCTATCTACCTCATAATAATTAACTTCTTTAAAGTTAATTATTAAATCCATGGTTTAAAGCAAGGGCTTTGGAGTCAAATATGTCTTACATGAAATCCTGGCTATACCACTTATCATTAATGTGATTCTAATAAAATTAATTAAATTCTCAAAACTTCAGTGTTGTCCTCTGTATAATATAGATAATAATAGGTTTGGAGAAATGTTTAGAACATAGGTATTTGGTTTTTATTATTTATCTTTATTAATTTTAATCTTTAGTATGAATATTAGGTATTCTAGACCAGAGACAGATTATTTATTACTTATATAATAACTAAATTGGCCCCTCTTGTTCCAGTCCTTACCCCTGGAGCAACATAATAAAAGCCAGATAAAATATTATCTTACACAAGTGGCCAAATACTTCATAAGTGAGAGAAAGACAAAGAAAAATAGATTTTTTTTTTTGGCCATTTATATACAAGAGAAAGCCAGTGCACCCTTTTAATCCTCAAAAAAGGGAGAAAAACCTTTGCTCCTTGGAGACGAAATGGAAAGGCTCATGGGTTTACGATAACCCAGGATCCTTCCCAGTAGTTGAATCTCTCCACAAACTTCCAATTTCCGGCTTTTATGACCTAGGGATATCTTTATCTTCAATTCAATTTGGTATTTATATACCATCTTACTTGCTCAGATTTGGAGGCAACAGGTAACCACTGTCAGGTATTTTCTACTGTACCACATTTTGGGTTTTATTTACCATTGAAATGTAAATAGGGAGATAGAGCTCCCATCTCCCTGGCTCCCAGGGAGCTTAACCTAGATGCCTAGTCCAGGCTGTAAACATTTGGTTCCCTCAGGGTGATGAGGTTTATTATCCTTTGGAACAGAGCAGTTAACTTGACAAATGGCTACAGATCTAATCCTTATAGTATGGGAAAAGGAAAAAGTTTTGAGGGGAAATGAAGGCAAATTTCTCCATCCTTATATCATACAGATTTCCATGTCCCAGAAAGCTGGCCCTTTTTACAGGAACACTAAGAAATTCAAAGAAGATTTATTTTCCTGTGTTGTAATTTTCTGTGGCTGCTGTAACAATCTGCCACAAACTGGTGGCCTAAAGCAAATGACATTTAATCTCTTATGGTTCTGGAGGCCAGAAACCTAAAATCAGAATCACTGGGCTGAAATTAAAGTGTTGGCAGGGACCTACTCTCTTCTAGAAGCCCTGGGGGAGAACCCATTTCTTGCTTCTTCCAGCTTCCAGTGGCTGCCAACATTCCTTGGCTGGTGGCCTCATTAATCTAATCTTTGCCTCTATCTTCACATCACATCCTCTTTACCTCTATTTGTGTGTAAACTCTCCATTTGCCTTCCTATAATGAGAATACTTATGTATTTAAAGCCCACCTAGATAATGCAGGATCATTTCTCCATGTCAAGATCATTCAGGTAATCACATTTGCAAAGACCCCTTTGATCCCCTGTATATAGTAACATTTATGGGTTCCAGGAATTAGAACACATATATCCCTGGGGGAGGCAGAGGTATTTTTTTAGCTTATTATATCCTACAGTCAAAATAATAATAATAAATATTAATTATTATAAATAATAAATAATATTTATATTATTTATTATTGTTGAGGTTATGTTTAGGTCCCACCCTATACCTACTGAACCAGGAGCTCTGAGGCTGGGACTCAGCAATCTGTGCTTTAATTTCTGTAGGTGATTCCGATCCACACTCAAGTTTGAGAAGCACTGAGTTAGAGGCAGCATCTAGAACAAAGGAACAAGATAACAAAACATGGAGTACATACGGGAGGAGGTCCATGTGACTGATTGAAGAATAAGTAAAAGGTGATTAGAGAGACAAAACCAAGGATGTAGTTGGGAAAGCATGAAGAAGCCTTAAATTACCGTCGTGAGGAGTTTTAATATTATGCTGTGGGATAATGCACATTTGAAGGTGTTTTTTCTTGGAATTGGTTTTTTTTCTGAAGGAGAAGGATCTTATCATTAGTACATCTGAGAAATATTAATATAATAGCGTTTTATAAGAGGAGTTAGAATAAAGGTAAGATGGTACCAAATTTGAGTGTCTCTTCCTAATATCCCTGTCTCTCTTCATGACACAATCTATGTAGAGACAGGGATGTTAATCACTAATTTGACTTTTATCATATCAATATTATTAAATATTATATTTAATATAATAAGATTTATAATAAATATTATTTATTATTGTCATGGTTGTGGCCATATCATGACACTTGTCATTATCACTAAAATATCTTTATAACCAGTATTTTCCTTCCCTCTTAACATTCCTTAGTTTAGAACAGAACCTCGTCTTGCCTGTAATGCTGCAACAACCTTCACACTTGTCTGTCTACCTCTAGCCTGAAATTTTTCCAATTGGATAACCAAATTGCTTAATCTTTTAAAATCTACATTTGGTCAGAAATCTTTTGTCAACTTAAAAGTTTGCAATGGCTCTCCACAGCATGAAGCCTACTGCTCCAGAATTATCTTTTTTCCCCCTTTTTTAAGAGACAGGGTCTCTCACTCTGTTGCTCAGGCTGGTCTTCAATTCCTGGTCTCAAGCGATCCTCTTGCTTCGTCCTCTTCAGTCACTGGGGTTACAGGCATGAGCCACTGCCAGAATTATCTTTTGTTACTTCAGTCTTCCTGTTCCACTCATTAATGTGCCATTCTTACAGACTGCTCATTATTTTTATCTGCTGTCCCTCTGATTGAGATACCTGTCCTACCAAACTTTGTCACTTTTTAAACTCCTACTTCTCCATGGAAACTGGGTTCAACCACCTTCTCATTTTGGAAGCTTTTCATAAAACATTCTCAGCTGGGTTCCCTGCCTGTGTGCTTTTTCTGGCATTAGCCACACTTGACATCAAATCCCTGTTCCACCTCTTAACTGTGAGATTGTGCAGTTGGATATTGATACAATATCTATATTTTTCAGAAGTGGGAAATGAAACAGGTCACTCACAAGTTTTTTTTTGGCGCTGCTTTATCAGCACATTTATTGAATGTAAATAGTGTTAAAGTACTGACTTTTCACTTTTATGTCTATTTAAAATTCCCTTACTTATTAATTCAGATTTAGTTTCCTGTTGATGAGAAGCAATACACTGCACAATTTAGGGTCTGAAACAACCATTTAAATTTGCTCAGATTTTGTGTGTTAGAAATTTAAGAAAGGCTTGGCTCATGGTTTCTCTGATCCAGGTGGTATCATCTGAGGCTGGAGGTTCTACTTTCAATGTAGCTTCTTCACTTGTGATTGGTGCCTCCATGCTCTTTGATTCTTCTCCCTCTCAGCCTCATTGTCTCATCTCTGCCTCTCTCTCTGTCTTTTTGTCTCTCTTCATATGGTAGTCTTATCCTCCCGGGCCTCCTCAAGTGGCTTGGGATTCTCATGTTATAATGGTCTTCGGTAGCCATACTACTTTCATGACACCTGGCTCCCAAAGCCTGGAAGTTGAAGCTGCCAGTGCAGTTAAGGGATATAACCCAAAATGGCACAGTCTCATCATAGCCTGTTTGTCCAAATGGTTGAAGGGCACACTCAGATTTAAGGAGATGGAGAAATAGATTCTGCCCTACCTCCGGATGCAGCAGCAGCAAATAATTTACATGCCAAAGGGCATGTGGCATGAATGATAGTTGCTGCAGACATACTTGGAAATTACAGTTGGGCAAGGTGTTTTTAGAATCTCGTTGCTTAAAATGAGATGCGTAGAAATACAGACTGGGGCTTAACCCAGACCTGCTAAGTTAGAATCTGCATTGTAACAAGATCCACTGGTGAGTCACATGTACCTGAAAGTTTGAGAAGTACAGTTTTAGTTTTACGGGATTTCCAAAGTTGTCTTAAAGTATCTCTCTAAAATACACTGATGTTCATTTTACTGATTAGAAAACTGAGGTATCAAAAAAATTAAATTTAAAAAATTAAATAGATGAAAGTAAAAAAAATGCTACCTATTGCTGATTTCAGTTTTTTTCTACATTCAGCCAAATTGTGAGACTGGTTATTTTCTTCCTTGACATGATATCTGCTTTAATATTTATGTGAAAACAACTGTTCTGTAATATGTTCCAATTTGACACCTTAAGTTCTAATTATGTAGGAAGTCAGAGAGCCAAAGAGGAGTCAGTCTGGGCACAGCCAAGTTCCCAGGGTGCTAGTGCCACTAACATTGTCCTTTTCTTTTCAAGAATGTAGCCATATTCTTAAAAATGGCAATGTTGATTAATAACTCAATTATCAATTCTGTTCCTACTACCATTGTACCATTAATATTAGTGCGGGACGTACTTCTTTCCATTTAAATATGAACTTTTTGATTGCTGCAGCCAACCACAAGGAGTGAAGCCCTTTTTTTTTTAAGCGAGAAATCACTAAGTGCCTTTAGGAGGGATTGTTAATTATAAGTCTTTTATATTTTAAATAAAAGGAAAGAACCTACTTGTACTTTGTTCCTCATGTTTTCAAGTATATGATTATAACCAGAATACCCCAATTCCTCAGGTATCTCTCTTAATATAATTATATGATTTAACACTTGAATCTCCCCCACCAAGCCCACTTAAACACACTTAAGGTTGACTGTTGCCCACTGGGAGGATGTGAGCAACCTCTTTGTTCTGCTAAACCTTTTCCTATTCTTAAAAAGAAAGGAATAGATATGCAATTATACTCCTTCTGCAGAATGCAAAGTTATGTACCTGAGTTATACTTGCACGACAAAGATTTTATATGACTAAGATGCGATTTAGTTATGACAAGGATTTCAGTTAACACCTAGTTTGTCAATGCAAATTTTATAACTAAAAGACTATGTCTATTCCTTGTATAATTTAAAAAGACTTCAGTTCTTAACCACTCTTATGCACAGGGCCAAAATTCTTCTGTCATTATAAGATCTTCCTCCAGCTTTAAGATCAACAAACCTAGGAGGATACATATATATTTAATGGACTAGCTTTTTGTTTGCATTGAAATGCTTGTGGGAAATGGTTTTAGCTGTCTTGGAATAAACATGCATATCTCATGTACACATGAAGATTTGTTTACATTTTCACTTCCCCCACCAGACTATGAAAACTTTCCTGGTGGAAACTGTGTCTTATTTACCACTGCATCCCAAATACTTTGCACAGCACAAAGCACATGGCAAATTTTTGATAAATTTCAAATAAATGGATAAATGAATGAATATATTTACACAGTGCCTATATGGCCTCTGACCTAACTGTAATCTACTGCAGTCTTTTCGTGTTGCCCCTGCTGTTGCAGAAAAGGAGGACCATGGACAGGAAGGTGAAGCATGACAGGCAAGCAGCTGCTGCTTGATTCTTTGTCTGAAGGGGCTTGCGAGCAGAGTTTCCCTTCCAGCTCTGTTTGGTCTCATTACATGCGGGATCAGGTCTCTGCCGTTCCAGACTTCTGCACGCAGCCTCAGCTCAGGCCCTCCAGAGGGCTGTCAGCTTTCTCATCTCTACCAGACAACTTGACAATGCTGTACATGAAACACAGGACTCTCTGCCTTTAAGGTTTTTTTTTTTTTTTTGAAGCAGAAGAAAATATACATACATATTTTGTAAAAGAGTATGCAGGGTTTTTGTTGCCATCATTGTTGTGTTGTTGTTGTTATTCTTCTGCAGGATCCACATTACACAGGGGCAGGTATTTCCTGAGGCTAATGATAAAAGCACCATGATAGTATTCTTCTGTTATTTTATTTGTTGGAGGTGTAAAGTAGTAATCCCATTTTAACTTTTTCCTGTTTATAAATCTGTCCTCTTAAACGTCAAACGCGGTGGCTTTCTTTCATTAGCCTCATTTGCTCAAAGTCCTTAGACTAAAGACCTCTTCTGAGTTGGTGTATGTAGACATGGGGGGCGTTTCTCCCATCTTCTTATTTCACAAGAACTACATTTTTCCAGGCAAATAGACCCCTCTGTATCTATAACGTCCAGATTTTTATATAGGTTTCCTATAAGCACGGTGCTGTTCTCTATCAAACAGCCCTCATCCTTTGAACATGCTCTTATCTGTGTGTCACACGTGACAGTCAAAACCCCTGGATGGGTTGGCATAGTCATCATCCTTGCTGTGCTATTTCCCTTTCATAAAGGCACATATTTGATCTTATCTTCTCTTAACACAACATGCAGGCAGTGGCAGTGTTGTATTTTCCTTCTCTTTCTCTCTGTTAAATATTCTGGTTTGTGGAGGTTCACAGACATGTGTTAGCATATCCTTGCCTGCATGTAGTTGTTCATTACTAGACCTTTGCTCTCTTTATTTTCTTTTTTCACTCTTCCTTTTTTCTCTTTAGTATCTCCAAAATGGTTTACATGAATACTAAAGGTGACCGTTGTAGAGTGGATGTCCAAAAATCTACTTGCATCTAATTACATGTCTTTTTCTTTTTATATAATCCATCCACTTCCAGCCACATTATTTATCTCCATCTCCTTTTCTGGCCCTGTCAACAGCCACTTTAAATTTGGGTGTAGAAGTATCCTTAGATTGCTCCTTTACTTTCTCCAAAAGGAAATAACAAGATTTTCCATTTAAGGTAAAAGTCAGATTGGCCCAATTTCCCTGCATATTTTGGGAATCACATACTTACTGAATGCTGATCTAGGGTTTAAGTCACATGTTTTATCTAGATCACCCTTTGGTGGGTTGGAGGAGAAGGAGACATGGATTTACAGTTTCCACAAGGAATTTAGCTTCTTTCCTCCCATATGGCCTAGCCTTACTCTGCTGTTGTTTGTCACTTAAACTAAGAAAATATGTAGCATGCTAATGAGTTTCTTTCCTTAATGGTCTTCCACTTCTGTGGCCTCCAAATACTCTATATTCGATATGAAATTCAGCCAGATTAGAATGCTTTCTTTTTGGTTTATACTTTCCAGGGAAGATATTTACACAGGATTATTTCCAAGGAGAAGGTCCACTGCATGGACAGGTGGAAGCACTGTGAACGTAGACAAGCAGGCACGGCTTACAGTACAAAACAAAAATAGATTAGTGCTGCCTAAAAACAACACACCTAATATTGATCCTGTACATTACATTGTGCTTTTGCAGATCACATTTATAAACATCATCTGACTAAAGGTTGCAACAACCCAGAGAGATAGACCAGATACCAGTGCTCCTATTTGTTAGATAAAGAAACTGATGGGTGGTTGAGTCAGAATGTAGTGAGAACAAGAAACCAGTTCTCTTGCTTTCCGATTAACGCTCATTCTGCTTTAGAGTATTTTTAGTTTTCCCAGAATTGTTGGCACTTGCTCTGGAAAAGGTATGTTACTATCAATGAAATCTACAAACTCCTAATCAACCCACTGCATAACACAAAGTAAAATTTCTGGGGTTCTGTCACTCTAAAGAAAAGATTTTTAGAATAATTACTAACATGGACATTGGAGGTCAGTCTGTGGCATATCTGAAGATCTCAGTAATATATATAATATAATACATTACACCTTTAAAATCTATGTTTTTAATTCAGCAAAAATTTTCTTTACAATATTGCCACTTACCACGTATTTCATAAAGGAAAGCATGTAATCAAATGCTGGAGAGAGAAGAGAGAGAGAGAGAGGAAAACTGATATATTACCATTTATAAGGTGGGAATTTTTTCTCTGCAGCATAATACTTATATTGGAGCATTATCATTTGGAAGCCCACATAGATTTCAGATAATAAGAATATCCTCATTTGATGGCTTTGTGTGGGATGAATTTCTTTTTAAAAAAGGTCTGTAAACCATAGCACTTTTCTGACACTTTTTTCTTCTACTCACTGAATTCATTGCAGTTACTGAGAAATTAATAATAACGAGTTAGTCTCAGGTGCGTGGTGTTTATTTCTGCCACCCACAGAGTGTTTCAGGCATACTGAACTCAGTTGTTGATAAATTTGCAATGTTGTTGGAGATCAGTTCTGACACATGTAAGTCAGTACCAAAGAATCTAGCTTGGCATCCTGTCCTAGATTCAACAAAAATTTACTCTTTGGAGTCTTGAATTCTTCGACAATAACAAGGATGTTAACTACAAATTTGGAAAAGATAACTCATTCATATTTCATGGCATCATTGAATGTGTTCCTTTTTAAAAAAAAAAAAAAACTACACAAAAAGATGAAAGCATGTTACTTACTGGTAGTAGGAAGACACCTTTTACCTTACATTGAAAAGCGTCCCAACCATTTTGCTTAGAAAGTGAAGGCTATTATGCTAAACAACAATGCCGGCCTGGAGGACACAAAGACTTCATAAAGCGTTTGCAGTATCGCTTTTAAAAATGTCAGAGCTCTTTCCGAGTTGAGAACATTTCTCCCAGAATGGTAACAAAGTGCCCTGGTGACTGCTTGTACATTCACAAGGACTTCACTACTTTGCTTCCTACCCTTTTGCCAAATGTATGACAAAATGCTTCCAAACAAGACCTTACTAACACAAAGGAGGAATGACAGCAAAAAGGGTCTGACCTTTGTTTATTCCGAACTTAGCTTCAGAACCGATTAAGACCCATGCTGAATTTTTAGCAGTGTGACTTATTCATCAAAGTGCAAATCCCCACTGGTAAATCTGGAAGTTGCCAGGGGATTTGCTCCCCTTTAGAAGTCCTAATCATGAACAATAGACTCCTGCCCAGAGGTAACTACTGTAAGTTACAGAATAAGAATTCAGAATTTTCTCGTAGTGGGTTGGCTACTCTCGACCGGCAAGTCTTAGAAAAGCAGATGGGAGGTTTCTTTGTACTGTATTTTGTTGTCATTTGTTCAAGATAGATTTTGATTATACAGTGACTTATACAAAATGACTCTATTTGGGGCCCTTTTTTTCATAGGCATAAGCAGTATCTTATGTACTAACTGTCATTTAGGCTTCAAAAGTAAGTGAAGTAGGTGAACATCTGATTTTACTTTAAAGGTCTTCCTCCTTCCCCTATTATCTTCTCTCTTTCATACAATGTTTAGAATTCCTGCTGTTAAAGTATTTTTTTAAAGCTATGATGTCATTTTTAAAAACCCAGGGATTTCAATTTTCTGTTGCCGCATTAAAATTCATCCCAAAACTTAGGTCTTAAAACAGTAATTTATTATTTGTCTTGATTCTGTGGTTGACTGGACTCAGCTGGGAGGTGCTTCTGTTCCACGTGGTGTCTGATCTTCCTCATGCATTCAGCTGAGGCCAAAATATTCGAGATAGCCTCTCACCTACCTGCGAATCCTCCACGTGGTTTTTCCTTGGTGGGTAGTCTAGCTCAAGCCTATTTAAAGCGTGGAACTGGCTTTCAAGAATGTAAGCTCGCTGGGTGTGGTGGCTCATGCCTGTAATCCCAGCACTTTGGGAGGCTGAGGCAGGAGGATCACTAAAGCGCAGAAGTTCAAGGTTGCAGTAAGCTATCATCATGTCACAGCACTCCAGCAGCCTGGGTAGCAGAGGAAGACCTTGCCTCAAAAAAAAAAAAAAAAAAAAGAAAGAAAGAAAGAAAGAAAAACAAGGTAAGCTCCAGTGGGCCTCTTATTATCCTGTATGCCTCTCATTAAGCCTCTGCTTGTATTGTGCCTGTTAATATGCAATCAGTCAAAGCAAGTCTCCTGGCTAAGTTCTAACATCACTGTAGGACTTCATGGATATAGTGAGGTATGGTCCATTAGAAGCCACCACTGTAACAGCCTGTTGTATCAAGTTAAAATGTTAAATGTGAAGGATGATGAGGATAAACTTGCTTATATTTATTTAGTAGTGTATAATATAAAAAAAAGCTTTTCTCACGTTAATTCTGAAGATTCTATAGGGTGGGAGAAGCTTTTACTATTATTACCTTTTTATAGTTATAGAACATGCATTAGTGAGATTAGTGACGTACTTTTTAAATTGAATCCTCAAATGATTTGACCACAACCACGCAAGATAATAAATGACAGAGCTGTAACTTAAATATAGATTTTCTGATGTTAAGGATGGTTTTGGTGCATTAGCCAGAATATATTTAGCCTTCAATTTTGTTTAGGTACTGCTGAAATTGATGAAATTGAAGAACTTCAGTCATACCTGTAATTATATTTTTCTGACAAAAGGGCTAATGTGGAAAATACCCCAACTGTTTGGAAGGCCACAGTATTGCATAACTCTACGCAGTGCCTCATCATTAATTCATATGCCCAATAAATATTTGGCGAGTGCCTATTATGTATGTTCTAGGCACTGTCTTGGGTGCTGGGCTTATAGAAGTGAACAAAACAGACAAAAACCAAATTCTGCTATTGTTGAGCTTATCTTCTATTAGAGAAATCACAAAATAACAAGATAAATGCCCAGGTGGAAATTAAATCAAAGAAAGGGAGAAGAAATACAGAGTGGTTGCAACTTTAGATTATGTGGGCAGGGTAGTTCTCATGGAGAAAGTGACATGTGAGATAAGACTTAAGGGAAAAAAGCAAGATTGACATGCAGATATTTGGGGAAACAACACTATAAACAGAAGGAAGAACAAATGCAAAATCTCTGGGGTTGAAGCAGTCTTGATAATGTTTGAGGAACAGTAAGGAGGCCTGTGTGGCTACAGCAACGTGAGTGATGGGGAGGGAGATGAGATTAGAGAGGTAATGGGGACTAGATCATTTAGGGTCCTGAATGTCATTGAAAAGACTTAGACTTTTGTTTTGAATGAAGCAATGTCTGGAAACCACCATTTGATAGAGCAACCGTCCAACCTACTCTTCAACTTCCTGGAAAGGCCTGCTGTAGGAGGGGAGGAGGATACTTGTTTTAAAATGCTGAATTTTACCCAGATCTGAGAGTGAGAATCTTTGGAAGTGGGATTATGTAATCTGCATTTTAAATTGCTCCCAGCTGCTTCCTATGTCCACTAAACTTTGTGAAGTACCGCCTGACCTATTAGCACATTTCAGCTTCCAAAGAGCAGATAATCAGCCCCAATTTTACCATCTGGGTAATGCTAAATGAGGCCCAATTCCAGTTAGGTTAATGAAGCTACAGCAGACTGCATGCTTCTGCAAACCAACGCTGATCTAGCACCTTCAAAATTCCCCATAGGAACCCAGGAAGAAGTGGTATTAGTAAAATCACTGAGGTGTGAGTGTGC
This sequence comes from Pan paniscus, assembly GCF_029289425.2. NCBI lineage: Eukaryota > Metazoa > Chordata > Mammalia > Primates > Hominidae > Pan > Pan paniscus. The sequence goes on along the minus strand of NC_073262.2, from coordinate 114,078,492 downwards.
AATCCACATAGCAATATTAAATTAGCCTTCTTAATCAAATGAGTAGCTTTGCAATCTGTACATGAACAAACCCTGCTGGAATTTGAGCCAGGAATCCTTGAAACTAAAAACTATAGCTCCGCTTTTTGTAATTGAAGGAGAATCACTGATTACAGAGATTACACTAGATTCCTAACTTCTTTTTCAGCCACAGAATTATTATTAAGCAAGGGCATCACAGCATGTAACTAAAGAGCATCTTCCACCTGAGTTTCTAAGTCCCTAGGAATTTCTTTTTTCTGGGATAATTTTAGAGTGGGTAAATTATTTCTAATTTACTCATTCTAACTATGGACTACAATATAGCAGTGGAATATTTGTGGTGAGTTTATTCCTAAAGAGCAACAAACTGCTTTCTATCAGATTTATTTTTGTTGTGGTCTTAGATGTGTTACTTTTTCTTGTTGAGTGAAAAAGAGAAACTATAAAGTATAGTTTGAGGTTGGATTGAAGAGAAACAAAAACATTGACTTTGAACTCTAGTATAATTTCAGATTCAATATGAACTATTTAAATATAGGCTAAAATAAAACATTTAGAGAGCTGACAATATTTTTTCACTGAAATAGTTTGTTGCAAAATACTGACTTTTAGAAAATGCAATTGCAATTAGCATTTGGGAATGGTAATTTTTCTAGGAATCCTAAGAAGTGTAACAGCCCATTATAAAGTAAGAACTGGAACAAGCTCGCTTAAACAATGAACAGTCTCTTTTGAGTCTTGGGGTACAAATCATTTCCTTAAAAAACCCTTTTCTTCCTTCACCTTCTGGACCACATGAAACTTGTCTTTCTGCGAGTTGCTATTTGGTCAAATTTCTGATTCATTGTCACAGGTAACTATCGCTCACTTATTGAAACTGGCCTTGAGACTATTTATACTTTCACTTGTATTTCCATTAGAAAGTTAAAAAATAACATACAATCACTCCGATATGGTTTGGATCTCTGTCCCAGCCCAGATCTTATGTCGAATTGTAATCCCCAATGTTGGAAGTGGGGCCTGGTGGGAAGTGATTGGATCATGGGGGCAGGTATCCCTCAGTGCTGCTCATGATAGTGTGTGAGTTATGAGATCTGATTGTTTAAAAGTGTGTAGCACCCCTGCCCCTCTTTCTCCTGCTCTGGCCATGTAAAGTGCCAGCTCCCACTTTGCCTTCCACCATGATTGTAAGTTTTCTGAGATCTCCCTGAGAAGCCAAGCAGATGCCAGCATCATGCTTCCTGTAGAGCCTGCAAAACCATGAGTCAATTAAACCTCTTTTCTTTATATTGAGTCAGTGCAACAGTAATCACAGTTTTGCCATTTTATTGCCATTACCGGAGCATTTTAATTGCCATAAAATGGCAAAACCAGAATTACTTTTGCACTGACCTAATTATCCAGTCAGAGTTTTTTTGTTGTTGTTGTTTTATTGTTTTTTAAAAAATAGCAGTGTAGGAACTAATACACACTGTTAAAATGGTTGTCCCAGAGTACTTTAGAAAGAGGTTACCATTTTGCTTTTCTTTATCTTCAAGACTCTCCATTTAATTAATCTTTTTGTTTTTAATAAACTCTTCTAGATAACCTCTGCTCAGTTGTTTTCTCAACGGTTCAGCATGCCGGCCTACATTTCGTAGTGTGTATCTCTCTCTCCTTCTGTGGATGCATATGCTTAATGTCTATGTTTCTTTCTTGTGGCCCCTCTTTCCCCTGCCTAACCATAAACACAATATATGTGTCTTTATCCTCAATTTACAGTAGTTAGAAAAAATATTTTCTTAGAGGCCAGATATTGAGAAGATGAGATAGTATGCAAAAGGAACAACCCTTCCGCATACTACAAAAAAGGAAGAGGAAACTACCACCACAGATCCTCTGACATCCCTTGTTTTCCCCAGATCTCTACTTCTTAGAAAGGAAACAGAACAAACAAAAAACACTTTGCAGTCCATTTTTATTTTTCTTCCATATTATTTTCTTCTACCTTGAAATCAGCTCCGATTTCTTTCATCTCATTAGTATTGATAATAATATAAATATCTACTAGTAAAAGCAAACATTTCTCCTTATTTTTTGGCATTTTTAAAGAACCAAGTGAGTCATTTGTTTTGTCTTACAATAATTTAAAAAATATACAGTAATGAAGTTTTCATCTCTTCCAATGACACAGATGAATTTTCATTTACTTTTTAAGCTAACTTTGAATAAAGATGATTTAATCAAAAGCAGGGATTTTTTTTTTTCCCAATCTCTAGGAGTTACAAAAGGAGAAAAATGGGTGCTAGCTGTCTAATATAAACTGTAATACCAGGTTGAAGCATTGCTGTACTTCATTTTTCAGTTCCTAAAATGAAAGAAATAACAAAGGAAATACCAAAGAGAAGAGCAATATACCTGGCTAAGGAAGACAGTACAAAGCTACAGTAACATAAATTAAGAAACAATGTTACCTTTGGTTTTTAAAAGTTTTACCTTCTCCAAGTTCAGACCAGACTAGACAAGATCTGTTCTAGCTATAAAATCTTATTTTATATTAAACATTTGAAAGGATTTAATAAACATTGATTTTTTTTAATGCAGGAAAATGTTTTTAAAACAGCAGAAATATTTTACTGAATTGTATCAATTACATAGGAAGCCACCCTGGCTGTATTCTTCAACATGGCAAGTTGAAATATACAAAAACTATCTGTAATACAAAACACAAGCTCGTGATTAGAATTTGTTTTATCAATTTCTTCCAGGATGATGTTTCTACTGGCAAATTATGTTGATTTGGAAACTGCATTAACCTGGTTTTAAAACAGTGATTATGTTTCAACTTCCATCATCTACCCCCAGTTGTTCAACTTTGAATTAATTATGGTTATTAACCCACTCTAAGAAATTAATGCTCTAGTAATGCAGAGGCTGGTTAAGGTTCAACAAAAAATGTATTCATTTATCCAGGAAATATTTACTGACCTCTTACATGCAAGGCTTCATGTGTAATACTGAAGTTTAACAAAGATAAATCTGTTCGCACTTTCAAGGTGATTACAGTTCAGTAGAAATTAGAAGATCATTTTCAATCATAAAAAAAAGCATTTGACTTAAAAGACATACAGACGAAGAAGGCAGTGAGATATGTAATATTCATTTTTACTGGCAATAATAACTTTAAATTTTGCAAAGTAATTATTTATAGTAATAATGTTGACTTTTTAAAGCATTCCTGAAAGTCTGACCTGGAATCGGGTAAGGAGGTCATGAAAAAGGTGGTTATTATGGAGATTTCAGAAACTAAAGGACTTCTGAAAAAAGGGAAAATGTTAATATTATCTGATTTTTAGCCTCTCACTATGGCCCTAATTAAATTTTTTATTTTCTTTGCTACTCTCCTCTAAGCTTAATTACTTGATGTTGACTAACCATATACCAAGAGTGCATGATGTGTGTATATATTTATTATTCTCATTATGATTCAAACCAATGTTCATTTTATAGATATAAACAACGAGAGAAGCTAAATGTTATGACTTCTTTCCCTCCTGTATTAGTCCGTTTTCATGCTCCTGATAAAGTTACCCAAGGCTGGGTAATTTATAAAGAAAAAGAGGTTTAATGGATTCACAGTTTCACATGGCTGGGGAGGCCTCATATCATGCAGAAGGCAAAAGGCACATCTTACATGGCAGCAGGCAAAGAGAGAATGAGAGCCAAGTGAAAGCTGAAACCCCTTGTAAAACCATCAGACCTCCTGAGATTTATTCACTACCATGTGAGCAATATGGGGGAAACCTCCCCCATGGTTCAGTTATCTTCCACCAGGTCCTTCCCACAAGACGTGGGAATTATGGGAGCTACAATTCAAGATGACATTTGGGTGAGGACACAGCTAAACCGTATCACCTCCCTAGGGACAAATGTGCCTGGATTATTTCACTTTTGGTTTTGATCCATTTTCTGAGAAGGAGAGTTGTGGGATTACCACTTTTGATAGAAAAAATATGAAAGAAACATGAGGCGTTCAAATAGAGAAAGTGTCCCCATAGAAGTAGTTGGTTGACCACATTGCATTTTTCTAGTTGTTGGTCCTAAATCTTTTTTTGGAACAAGATTGATTATAAATTACATAAATAATCTAATTTCAACATTTTCTGAACACTGACATATGCTGACTTAGGATATGCATGCTATATAATCAGTCAATTATTTGAGGTGATGTGAAACTTCAAACACAGAAAAGTATTGTATTGGGGAGGTATTATGATTTAGGTTTTTCTCTAAAGTATAGTTTTTGCTTTTATGAGACAAGCTTATGATAAGTGAAATAAAATTCTGAATTAAATCCAGAAAATTATAATTTTAATCATTTTATAATATGTTGGGAAAACAAAAAGAGGAAGCTTTCTATTTCAGAGCATTTGGTTGAATCAATACCGTTTTTTTACACCTTTCTTAAAGAGCTGCAGAAAACTATGACTTTGCTCATTTCAGTGTTTGCAGGAGATTCAGGAAGTATTGGTGATGGCTGAAGGATTTCATTGTGTATTTGATGTGGATTTTCTATTTGTGTTAGTAGTGTGTGTTTTAGCCTGGATTCCCCTGAAAGCAAAGCTTGAGGCAAAAGCACCTGTGTTATTTCCTTTTTAATGGAGTACAATATCAAGAAAACAGAAGTCAGGGAAAGCTTTGCTCATCTCTTGGGACAATTTTTTTGTCATCTGAATAATTGCATCTCAGAAAAGGTTTTTTTGAAGGGAGAAAGGTATAAGAGTTTATTTAGTGTTGGCCAGGCGTGGTGGATGGCGCCTGTAATCCCAGCACTTTGGGAGGCTGAGGTGGGTGGATCACAAGGTCAGGAGATCGAGACCATCTCGGCCAACATGGTGAAAACCCATCTCTACTAAAATACAAAAAATTAGCCGTGCGTGATGGCGCGTGCCTGTAATCCCAGCTACTTGGGAGGCTGGGCAGGGGGGTCCCTTGAACCCGGGAGGTGGAGGTTGCAGTGAGCTGAGATCACACCACTGCACTCCAGCCTGGTGACAGAGCAAGACATTGTCTCAAAAAAAAAAAAAATTATTCATTGTCTTGTCTCTCATTGGTCAAAGGCTCATTGTACAGTAGGCTAGCTCCCCTCTCTTCCAGGTTGCATGTGCATGGTTGCTGGGCAAGTGTTGTGACCTCAGTGTCAACAGGGAATCCCCAGAGCAGGAGGTAAGAATGAAAGATATATAGAGTGATATATCTATGGATATATCACTATAGTGGAGGAATTTAGTTTATAAAGCACAAATATATCTATTGCACTGATTGGAGCCCACAAGACCTGGTCAGTGCAAGTGGTTGCCAAAATCAAAAAGTAGCAAAGCCCCAAGAAACAGGTGAGACAAAAGGATCTGAAGTAGCACATGAATGGTATGCAATTTTGTGAGTTAACGTGATACCCACAGTGGACCAGCGGTTCCTCTAACCTGTGGTTTGGTCTCTAGCAGTTGCATGAAAGGCTGTGGTAATAGTTGAAATAGTCTCAATAGAAGAAGGTTAGGATAAAAATCCAAATCATAACAATCCCATCATCCTTGAATGTATCTAACTCTTGCAATGCCTTTATAGTTGAGGATTACAAGCAGGAAGAATCCACATCACTTTCCTTGTCAGTTTATCCTTAACCTTGTGGGTTAGGCATGCATGATGTAAGAGTTCTTCCTCCATGACCCTCATCTCCCTGTGCAAAATTCAAGTGCAGTTGTTGACTCAAGTGAAGGCCTCAGCCCTACCAGCTCATATTCAAGGCTCAGCTCTAACCTTGAGTGTTCGATGTTTACATATTGCTACCTCTCTAGGATAAGTGGCAGTTGGAGCTTTTGTGCTATTCCTCAATGAGAGTCTTGGAATGATAATAAACATGATTGCTTCTTTCTGCCTGTCACTACAATGACTAACACATATGATAATCAAATGTACAGTGCAAGATAGATGAGTAGAGGAATTTAGTTTATAGAGCATAAACATATCTATTCCACTGAAGGGGAAACTAACATCTATAAAGAAGTAATTATTTTTAAATAGATAATTCAAACCATTTAATCTAGGAATACTGTACAGGCTTAATGTAACCATAATGTACTGGCCATGCATCACAAGAACTGATTACTCCTGTGGGTTCTTTTCACATGGTATAGTGTGAAGAGGTGATGATTTAGAGCGAGTCCATCTTAATTAAGAATCTTAAACTCTTAAGTCTCAGGTTGCTCAGTATTAAATATTTCTAACTGAATAGTTGTTAAAAAGATTAAATGGGATAATTTGTATATTTATAAGTGCTTCATAAATAACAAAGTATCATATATAAATTGTCACTTTTATGAGTTTATGTCCATGTTTCACATATAGACTAAAGCAGGGGTCCCCAACCCCAGGACCACAGAGCCATACAGGCCGCAGAGCAGAAGGTGAAGGGGGCTGCAAGTGAGCATTACTGCCTGAGCTCCACCTCCTGTCAGATCAGCAGCAGCATTAGATTCTCATAGGAGTGGGATCCCTATTGTGAACTGTGCATGCGAGGGATCTAAGTTGTGCACTGCTTGTGAGAATCTAATATCTGATGATCTGAGTTGGGACAGTTTTTTCCCAAAACTATCCCTCTCCCCTCCCCCCACATCCGTGGAAAAATTGTCTTCCACGAACCAGTCCCTGGATCCTAAAATGTTGTGAACCACTGGACTAAAGCACTGGCGTATATTTATATAAATTTTGCATACGTATATATGTATATATATGTAATACATCCACCTCATCTGCTAGAATTTGAGCTCAGAGTAATGAGGACCTCTTTGAATGTTGAATAAATGAGTGGGTATTTGGATTTACTTCAATAAATTAACCAGCTTGATTTATATTGTAAACTCATTATGTTTCAAAAATTTGCAATTATTCATTGATTCAGAAGTATATCTGAGTGCCTAAAGTTTGCATGATACTGTGCCAAGTGCTGGGAATATAAGATTGTATATTACATTCTTACATTGTTTGTCCTTACATTGTACTGTCTAGCAAAAACACAGACATAGAATAATAAAACAACGGGATTATTGCTTTTACAGAATGCCTTATATACTGTGCCCCATTCATTTCTCACTTCAAATCTGTGAGGTAGTTATCGGGATCACTTAGTTAACAAATGAAAAAACAGTAGACTTGAATAAAACAGACTTCAAATTCCTCATTATCATAGGTGGCTTCACACACTCAGGCTCCTCATCAGTCAATACACAATAAGTTTGTATGTTCGGGTGCACATGCAAAACCCTGTATATGTGTGTCAGTATGTGATACTAAGTAAAATGACCAAATTATCATATACTTAATGCCTGAATCTTCAAGAAGTGGAAACTTTACGCTGTGAACTGGCTGAGACTTCTGGCTACTCTTTAGAAAGAGGAAAATTTATTACTCCTGGGACTGATAAAATTAGATATCAATTTATTACTCCTGGAACTGATAAAATTAGGTATAAATTGTGGAGCATTTGAGAGGACACGAAGAAGCTCTCTCTTGAAACTGGCAGCAACTATGGATGTAGAAGTACTTAAGTGCAGAGTACTTCACTTGTGGACATATTTTATGTTTGTAATTTTTTCCTTCAAATAGTGAAAAACAGGCAAAATTAAAAGTAAGCAATCACATAGAACAAGCTAAGGGAGAAAACATAATATGAACTGTTTTGTCATTTTGATTCTTAAGTAATCATTTTAATTTGCACTCCCAAATTATGAGAGATTTATGTGGGTTTTATATGTAAGCATATAGACATTTGAAGCTTTTCCCTTTTTTCCCCTTGTTCTAATGGTGAAGGAACTGATTTCAATTGGCAAAATAAAACCAAACAAAAGGCAGCTGAACAGTGCTGCCACCTACTGTTCAGAGAGCTGTTTAGCACTGCTGGGAACCCATTGTCCCTGGCAACTCAGGGAAAATGAATATTTAAGTATTTATGGCATCCAAATAAGAAGTCCACTGAACTCCCTACAGAAATAACTTCTCAAATCAGCTAGTAGGAAATCATAATTATAAGTCCATCAGAGACTTGCAGTTAGTAGATTATGCAATGCTAAATTTTGTGTTTCACACACTCAAAAAATGTAAGCCATCTGTGTGTAAGAGCATTTTCTATTGAAATAGATGATCATATTAAAACAGAGTAATTTCTGTTCTACTGTGCTAATGAATTTTATTGGGGACAGAAATAAAACGGACACTAAAGACAGAGAAGCACCGTTGAAGATAAAGCACATTCTTTGCTGTAAGTAGCAAAAGACTGATACATTCAGCAAAAGAATGGTTCATAGAATTTTTAAAGGGTTTCATTTGGAAAATGATTTTAAAACTCGCCAGGCAATATTGACAGCACATCCTGTGTGCCGGCCAGCCAGCCGGCTCCTTACACAAGTGAGGAGGCAGAACCGTCCCGGCGGGGAGGCACTGACAAGCCAAATGAGAGTTGGCCACAGTCTTTGTTTGCTTAATAGGAAAAGTTATTACCTTTGCTTGTTATCCCAAGAAGGCTAATGGAGCTCTCGTGGTTCTCTCTTTCCAGACACTAAATAACATCAATTACAATCATCCCAATTAAAACAGGGAATAGGAGATGTAAAGTTAAAAATTAAACCAATAACCCCCTGACTGACATCTTCTGTTACTTTTTCTTGTCACTTGTACTCTTTAAAATTCTGGTTTCCGTCATTAACTCACATCACCTTAAAAACCCCTAAATTACTTTAAAGAGAGAGAGAGAAATGCATTTGCTCTAGCAGTCTTAATGTTTGAGGGTCTCTAGCATCAGTGCAATTGGGTGCCTGATTTTCTTAATGCTGCATTCAAAATGTTATCTAAGAAGTGTAAAGCATAGAGTCAGAGAATACATGGATTTAGACTAAACTGAATTTATTTTCAATTTTGTGATGTCTTAAATATAACAACAACATTCTACTGATTGATGCCGCTAAGCTTTTATTTATAAACTCTTAAGGATTAATAGGTTATAATTTATATTCTCTACCAAAGTGTTCTCAGGTTACAAATATTCTTAATGGAAGATATTCCACATATTTAGTCAATACATAATTTTAATACAAATATTAGATTGGTGCAAAAGAAAAGGGCTTGACTTATTCTAATGTTAATCACAACGTTAGCTTCATAAGAAAAAACTGATAGAATGTATCTTACTAGTTGTGGAGCATAGGGAATCTATACAGTACAATTATAGCTACGTATCTGGGGATTTATTTGCAATTTTTTCCAGAGACATTTGGATACCTTTGTACTCTCATGAAAATTAGATTTATGTGGTTGATTGAACATTGGACTTTCTCCATTTATGACAATATATACAGTTTCTGTATTTTTACTATTCCTAAAACTACTATTAAATTTTAGTAGCTTAGTATTTTTTCCCAGACAGGTTTCTGAAGCAGTGCTAGTGCATTTTGTGAAATGAGAGGTATAAGTATGTTAAAACAAACAACTTTCTACAAAACAGCAAGTGAATCTATTGTTTAGATTCCATAGACACGTTTTTTAATGTCAGCCTGATCTAACCCAAAATACGTCTATTATCCTGGGATCCATGTCTGCCTGTCTGCTACAGACTTGTGAATGAGATAACAGTATTGATTTATAACACATGTCTATGGAGTTACGATCCAAAGCACTCTAATGCTATGAAATGGATTTAAGACAACATTAGAGATTTTCATTTGAAAATATGTCTAGTGCATGTAGTCAAAAGCACATTGTACATGTTATGTGCTGTTTCATTTTCCTTTCTCTCTTCCTCTTTTTAAAATGATAATTCATTAGTGAAGATATTAAATAGTACTACAGTATAAAAAGAGGAACATCAAAAAAATTTAAAGCGGGGTTTTAAGCATGATGAAATTAAATAAACCAAAATTTTTGTGTAAATAATGCTCTGTGGAGTTGTGTTACATAGTGACCCTGAGTAATATCTACTATTTTAGTATTTTTATTATACTTTTAAAATGAGCTTAAGACTTGAGATAACTTAAACTTTAAAGACATGAATTTAATTGCACTCTTACTAAATGAGAGCATATGAATTTTATTTAATCAGATGTTAATTTACCCTTTTCTTGAGGTGTTACCATTTCATTGCTGAAAGCATTACCTAGTACTTTGAATGAAACGCACATATAACAATTAATAAAGAAACAGCAAATCCTTGAGAAGCTAGGCTTCGAATTTTCTCCTTGCAATCTGGTAGTCGAGAAAAGAAATTAAAGGTGACTTGTGTGAGTTCAATATACTAAAAAGGAAGGAGAAAGTCCTATAATTCAGTTTTCAATGGCTTCTTTCTAACTATATTAAAACACTCTGAGAGACTAATTATTTATCATTTTGTTGAGATGGAATCACACATACTTTACTGCACAATCAAATTTTATGTTGATTTCAATTGTTTGATATTCAATAATAAACTATTATTAGAATCAATTATTTAACATGACACTGATATTTCAGGTAAAACCCAGTGAAGTGCCTAACTAGTGTGGTGTCTTTGAAATGTAATTAAGGTTCTATACTATGAAACGTATAGACCTGAAGAAGATTTTCAAAGAAATTATCTGGTAATATTTATATATCAATATTATTTTGGCCAATATCAATATAGATAATTTGATAGAGGTTGAGATAGTTGGTAACAGAGCTATTTTAATTTTTTTAGTGTATCAATATTTAATTCATCCATTAAAGGACATATGGGGTAATAACTGAAAGAGTATACATAGTGATTTTGAAGAAAATGGTAAGAAATAGGGTGCATTTAGAAATAGAGTTTATTGGCTGGGGGTGGTGGCTCACGCCTGTAATCCCAGCACTTTGAGAGGCCGAGGTGGGTGGATCACAAGGTCAGGAGTTCGAGACCAGCCTGTCCAACATGGTGAAACCCTGTCTCTACTAAAAATACAAAAATTAGCCGGGCGTGGTAGCACGTGCCTGTAATCCCAGCTACTCAGGAGGCTGAGGCAGGAGAATCGCTTGAACCCGGGAGGCAGAGGTTGCAGTGAGCCGAGATCGCGCCATTGCACTCCAGCCTGGGCAACAGAGCGAGACTCCATCTCAAAAAAAAAATAGTGTTTATTTTTATTACAAATGTATTATCTGAGACAGAAACCAAAAATTCTTAAGCAGAAATATATTTGTTCATCTTCAAATCAGGTGCAGTGAATGAGTGCTGGATATATAGGAGGAAAGCTATTTCTTGGAAGGAATGTCACTTCAAAATAATTACAAATGAAAAAGAAATTTTCTAAAATTTCTACTCGCAGTGAAATGTGATGGTGATGATAAGACAAAACAAGCCAAGTTTAATAGAAGTTTACTCCTGATAACTTGGTATTTCCAGTATCTAATACTTTCGAGTACCTGCTACTTGCCCAGCACTTGAGCTAGGCATGACAAATTACTTGGAACTATTAAAAAAACTATTTCAAAGTCTGGTTTTGAGACAGGATCCTTTTATACAGCCTTAAGTAGTCTAAAACTTGTTCTTTATGTTAGCCTACAGGAATAAACAATTTTACTGACCCTTCTTATCGGAAGGTCTGCCAGAGGTTGCATTTACCTTGACCTTGTTGTTTAAACCAGTTTACTGTAGCTTAGCTCATATGCTAGGGCTTTCTATTTCCCCTTTCCTCCCCTTGCTGTTCCCTCCCCACCACTTCCCTAGCTAGGAATAGTTGGGCTTTCTTTTTGTTTTTTGTTAGGTTCTTGACCAAATTCTCATGACCACCATCGAGAAATATTTCTGGATTCTGTATCAATCCTTATATAATATTTCTTTCTACATCCTGCCTCCCTTAATTCCTCGCTAGTTCCCTGTCTCCCTTCATTTTTTCATAGATATACCTCTTGAAAGAATAGTCTACAAATACTGTTTTCCTTTTTCATCTCCAATTTCCTGTCCAAACTACTATTCAGACTTCCGTCCTGAATGCTTAAGTGAAACTTTTGTCAACAACATCACTAATGACCTCCTAAATGCCAATCCTGATGGCATTTTTTCAGTCCTCTTCTTACAATGCCATTCTAGCATTTTGCATTTGACATTGACAGTCATTCCATATTTGAAACTCTGGATTTCTGCTGCACTGCTCTTTGCTGGGCCTTCTTCCATGCCCCTAACTTTGTCATCTCAGTTTTGCCCCTGTGAGTTTTTCTTTTGTTTATTGCTTACGTGTGTTTCTTCACTTTCATCTCTGTGAAAGATTTCACCCAGATCCACGATCTTAACTATCGTACATATTCTGACAGCCTTCATGTTCATGCACTTATTCCTTTAGTAAATATTGATTATCCACTTACGATATGCAAGGCACTGTTCTAAAGGGTAGAGAATACATCATGAATATGAGTGATAAATTCTTTCTCCTCGTGGTGCCTTCACTGTAGTCAGTGAAACAGACAACAGGAAAGTAACAGCATGCCTGTATGTTGTCAGGTAGTCATAAGTGCTCTGATGAAAAATAAAGCAGGGTAAGGGTTTAGAGACTTATGGAGGGGTGGATGATACTTTAATTCAAACAGTTGGAGAAGGCCTCTCCGATGACATAATATTTAAACTGAAACCTGAATAATATAAACATTAGTCCTGCGTATATCACCATCCAATCAGTAGCACTAACTGAAGTTATCCTTGTTTCTTCCTCTCTCTCATGCTCCTATTTTATTTGACATTAAGTAATGTTGATAGTAGCTTTTAAATGTCTTTCAGATCGATTACTTCTCTCCATCTCCACCACCATTACTAGCACCACCCTGGTCCGGGCTGCCATCATCTCTCACTTAGAGTATGAAATAACCCCTTAACTCTCATTTTCACTTTTATCTTCCTTCTGTAATCAATCATTCACACTGTAGCCAATGAGATTTTTCTCAAAATGTAATCCAATCATGTTATTCCCAGGCTCTTGGTTTATACATCCCAAGGACTTTTATCACCCTTAAGATAAAAGTCAACATCCTGAGCCTGGCCTCCAAGATGCTGCAGGTTTGCCCTTGCATACTCCTCCAGCCTTATCCCACATCAAGTTCTCTGTCTTGTTATTTCTGCCCACCTCCATTAGCTCTCTCATAGGCTCACCAAGTTTCATAATTTCTCTAATCCCAGTTCTGCACATGTATTCCTTAGACCTGAAACCAGGCTGCCTCAGTTAAAATTCCAACTCTATTATTTGCTGTGTGTTTTTGGGAAAGTCACTTAACATCTCTGTGCCTCAGTTTCATTATTTGTAAAATGGAAATAATAATAGTATGTACTTCATGGGGTTGTGTAAACTGCTTAGGACAGTGTTTATCATTTAGCAAGCGCTAGATGAGTGTTCATTATATAAGTTATTGCTATTATATCATAGTACCTAGATATAGTAGATTCTCAATAAACACTTGAATGTTAATTCTCTAGTTAGCCTCTAGAGGCTTGTTCTGCTCTTCTTCTAAGTACACTTATATCCAGGCCTGTAACTTACATGGAAATCAAGTTATCCTTCCCTAGGCAAAGACTATTGTATCCATTAACTACAATATTCTTGTAGGCAATTTCTCATTCCCATTAAATTAGCTTTCTTTTTATTAAACTCAACTTTATGTTTTATAACTTGTCTTCAGTAATAAAATGGGCTATAATACATGATACATATTAATTAGGGATAAGGGTATTTCTTCACAGATGGTATGTGTGCTTTCCATTTCATACTCAGATTTAATCTAAATTGCATATGAACTATGTCTATTGAGTTTTAAAAGTGAATATAAGCTACTATCCTCAGCAGAAAAGAACAATTAGCACATTCATGAGCTAGAGCTCAATTTCTGGTTATATTATAATGAATAACCATTTCCTAATTTAATAAAACTCTATGCCTTAACTGCAAATGTTAATAGATAAAAATAGTAGCTGAACTTTTCACTGGTTGTGAAATACAAAATATTAAATTTTACAAAACAGTTAAACTATTGAGGAAACATCTTATTTTCATACCAGTTTCAGTATTCTGCTACTAATATTACACGGTCTAAAACATTTCAGGACAGTACTGTGATAACATGAAAATGCAACTTATCTTTCAGTAAATTTTACCTAGTTCAGCCAAAAGGTTCTGATAGGAATTCAGAAACATTATCAGCAATATCTGAAATATTAGTTATCAAGCTTCTTGTAGGAGGTACACTATTGGGTACTAATCGGTATTAATATCTAGACATAAATAATTTTAATTTGTAAAGATGATTAAAGTTGATGTTAGAGGTATACATAGAATAGTAATTAACAAATTTATGAATTTGTCTTAATAGAGAACACTGAAATATATTGAGCATGTATACTTCAATATCATAGTTTACCCAAAGAGATTTTAAATATCTTAGAACAAAAAATGTGCATTTAATTTTTTAAAATCTCTTACAATACTGCATATCTTTTAGTGAACTGTCTCAATAGAAAGAAGATGCATGACCTCAGTGTTAACAGACATCTATGGTAGCTCTACATAAATATTTTATTAAAGTAATTCCTTTTACAGAAAATATTTTACCTATTCTTGGGCTTAATCTTAAAAGTGTAAATTGATGGGGTTGTAATGCATTTGTAGCTGTACTAAGAATTCTAACCTTTATTGGTCCTTCAAAATGTAATTCAATTTCCATTCTCAACAAACATTGCTAATTCCTCCATTCAGAATTCATATTTCACCCCATGTGTTTATATGCCTTTGCACCTTCATTATCATTTCTTATAATCTGTATTGCATTATCTCTGTGTGTAATTGTGTGTGTGTGTGTGTATCTGTTTGGGTAGATGTATATACATACAATTTTCCTTGTCATCTTTAAAAAATCATAAATGGCTGTTCAAACACCTTGCTCAAAGTTAGTTATTCTCCAATACTGTTTGGATTTAGATTCACCTTCTTCAAGCTGGAAAATCCAGCAGAGTCCACCTTTGTGATATGTTCTTATTTATATTAAAAATAATAATAGGCTGGGTGCAATGGCTCACACCTGTGATCCCAGTACTTTGGGAGGCTGAGGCGGGTGGATCACTTGAGGTCAGGAGTTTGAGACTAGTCTGGCCAACGTGGAGAAACCCTGTCTCTACAAAAAATATAAAAATTAGCCAGGTGTGGTGGCACATATGTGTAATCCCAGCTACTGGGGAGGCTAAAGCAGGAGAATCACTTGAACCTAGGAGGCAGAGGTTGCAGTAAGTGGAGATGGTGCCACTGCACTCCATCCTGGGTGACAGAGCGAGACTCTGTCTCAAAAAATAATAATAATAACAATAATAATAATAATAAGTCTAAACAAAATATACAATGAAGTTCTTCCTTACTCACCAAACCCCAGCCATGTTTCTCTTAACAGGCGTTCTTAATGAAGTGTTCAGTTTTGTACAGACTTTGATTTAAATATTCTAATTCCTAAGGTCAAAAGTTGGGTTTTATTTTTAAATAAATCTTAGGTAGCACTTAATTTTAATGTTTGAATAGCTTGAATCTCCTGACACTGGCAAACATTTACATGCAACCACAATATGCAGAAAGAGGAACTAAATTTGGTCAGAAGTCAAAAATAAATAAGTCTGCTAAATCCTAGTGGATGTAGAACTTTTTAATCAAAATATTGGCCTTGAATGCAGATTTCATGTGTTTCCAAATAGTAGAAAGTAACATGTATTTCTAAGCAGTGTCTCTTTGTGACTAAATTCAAAGAAAGAACCATTATATTTTAACAGACTTTATATTTTTTTGCCAGAAAATATGGCATTTCTACTAGAATATTGATGTAGAAAAAAAACTCCACTCCATTTTATTTTCATATCTTTGCGTAAGATTGTGTTTACAGTGCCATTATTCACAAAAGCCTTCCATAGAGTATTTTTTTTTCTTGTAATTAAAACAGTAGGACTTAATGACAGGCTGGGGATGCTTGCTGTTTTTCTAATAATGGATTGAACTGTTTGAATGGGTAAAAAATGTTAATACAGTGATTATTTCAGGCTGAGCTAAGTCTTCTCATAAAAGATGAAAGTATTAAATTTGCATTAGATGTTTTTAAAATGAAATTGAATACTGTAAAGTCATATAAAGGTAGTCCAACTTTGCCAAACATGATCATAATTGTAAAGGAATATAGAAGTTATGATTCAAATAAACTCACTTTGACAGCAAAATAAACCCACTGATTTTCGTAACACAAGGTCACTGGTTTCATTAAATCCATTTATTCGGTACCATGACTTGTGAATGTTGCTTCGTTGTATTACGCTTTCAGTGTTTTATAGAGGGTTTATAGTTTTCTTATGTTAAATGTTAATATATTGTGATGTGGAAAAAAATCTTCACCTCTTTCAAAAATATATGATAGATAAAAAATTAAATCCAGTAGGAGACATGGATCATTTATAACTAAAAACGTAGAAGGAATTACTGGAAGCCAAATTGTTAAAATAAATAAATCAAATAGTAAAGACTACCTTTTTAGTTTGCTTTAAAAAAAACCTAATTCATTCACATTGTTTTAGAATACACTTTTTTATCTGATTCTATAAAGTTATCTGATACTTTTAGATTTTGATATTAAGCTTAAAATTAAGTTTTAAAAATCTGGTTCTGGAGTAACTGACTTTATTTTTTAAATGTTTAGATGAGATAAATTTTTCAGATCCCATGCATTTGTTGGTGATAGTAAGAAAGTCTTTGAAGAAGAAACTAACTTCAAACTTCATACTAATGTCCAAATCCATTCTGAGTTTTTAAAAAGACTTTATATATAGAAAACTTTTAAAAATAAAACTCATATACATGACACTTTGAAATAGCATTCTTGTATTTCTACGAAGTTATTTTTGTTCACTTTTCCTTATCTCTGTCCTCCTGTCTCACTTACCTGCTAGTATCTTCTCTGGGTGACCCCAAATATCCAATTTCTCTGTTTCTCTGCTTCTGAGGACAATAGAATACTCCAGCCAGGTGATGCAATTACAAAGTTATGGTTTTTATCTTATATTGGGCCTCAGTATTCTTTGGCAATCTTTACCCTGATCTTATGTGAGCTTTCTTACCCACTCTACATGGACACCTGCTGTGCTGGTGCACAGAGTGAAATCAGACCAATGGTCCTCCTTTGGCCACTTCAAAACTATTCACTCTACCCCATCTTTCCTCTCATCCTCGACTTATGTTTGTTAGTGCTTCGCAATTTACCAAGAAAAATACTGGTGTGAAAACATTAGCTCCCCCCATCTTGTTCTCTTCCAGATTCCAAAATTTCCTTTGTTGCTATCTCAGAGGAAATGTCTCTTCCTTGACAAAGCCTGCCTCCTTACATGAACATTTGATCCCATCTCTGCTGCTGGAACATTTCTCCTTCATTTCTTCTCAACCTGTATCATAAATCTTTCCTGACTCACTGGCTCCTCTCATGCATCATATAAATATTTCAATTCTCTGGGGGTGGAGGAATAAACAATCCCAAACTTGTGACTTCCTCTTTCAAGTGACAGCCTATGTATTCATCTAGTTTTAAGAGCCTAATTTTGTGTTGTTTTGCGGACCACCATTCTTCAAATCCTTGTTCACTCTTGAGTCCACTGCAATCTAGTGACTCACCAGGTTGCTAATATTCCCGTTTCCAAATTCGAAGGTCCCCCTTCTGTTATCTTTTTTTACGTCCCTATTGTATTTGATACTGTCACTAGTTTTACCTTCTTAAAATTCTCTCATTTCCTCTCCAACAACTCCACAAGAAATAACACTCTGTCTTTGTTCTTCTCCTATAAATCTGGTCATTACTTTTGGTCACTTTTTCTGGTATTCTTTTCTGGCACGCACTTATTTAACAACGGTGTTTTCCCTGGAAGAAAGTATCTGAGTTATCTCATGCTCTCTTATGGTTTCACCTCATTGATAAGCTCCCATATCTGTCTGCTGCTCTAACCTAAACTTAATTCTCCAAGTTACTGTCTTAGTCAAACACTAAACCATTGCTATTGGAACTAGTATTATAGTATCCCGACTGATCTCCTTGATTCTTTCTAATGTGCTTTACCCTTGTTTGTCCTCCACACAACTGCCAAATCTGATCAAGTCAATTTGTTTTATCAAGGCTTTTAGTAACTGCTGTGCATGTCATGTTAGGTAATCACAATTAAGTTAGACACTTAATTTTGGCGCTTTTAGCCATTGACAATTTAGATCCTATCCTCAAAGAAGTTGTCATTTTTTCTAAATATACCATTACCTTTTAGAACTCTATCCTTTTTACATGCTTTTTATTATGTCTAGAATGTTCTTACTGTATTTTATCCAAAAATTTAAATATTTAATTTTCATTCAATATCAAGCTCAAATTCCACCTCTTTTGTTAGTTTTTTTGTAATCAACACAGAATATGCTACATGTCCCTTTTTCTGTACTTTCTGAACACATCATTTACGTAATCTGTGTCCATGTATGTATCTCACAGCAGACAATGAACAGCTTGAAGGAAATAACATATCATTATATGTAAAACAATTAGCAGAGTGCCCAGCACAGAATTTCTATTCAATGAAAGATTGTTTAGAGAAACAAGGAAACTTTATTCTTTTCAACTACATAGAGAGTGAGTTGTATACACAATGTATATTATGTATGCAATAAGCTAGAAAGTGATCAAGAGAAAATTTGTCTTTCCTCCTGTAACTTTAAATAGCTGATAACCTAATGGAATATGCATACCTATACACAAATATAGGACACAAGGTGTCCCTGATTTTCATTTGTAAGGTATTTCTAAGAGGCAAAAGTAAAATTTTAAAAATGTGAATGATAGATTTACATGTTATAAGTGAGATTCAATTATAGATAACTTAAGAGTAACACAAAATATTTAATTTTGTTTTACCTTTAAACCTCATGTACAGTTATATATTTACAGCTTTTCTCCATGTACTTAAATTTTGTTCTAATGAATACATAGTCATCCAGCTAAAGTTCAATGAGTGTCCAGTGGAGGCTAAAGATAAGCCAATTTTAGTCTCTTTAGTGATTTTTTAATTCTTCCTAATTATATTACTATATGAGAATGTTTTTCTTATCATTTCCATTTTCTACCCTGTTATCTTTTAAACATTAAAGTGAAATGTTATACAGATAATTATACACAGAAATGAAAGTATACAAAAAAAACCCCACAAACTTTAACGATGGTAAGGGTGCTGAAATTAAACCATTATAGGAAAGACAGCATTATCAGGAGATGTGGTTGGCAGTTGATAGATGATCTTTGGGATTCTAAGTATAAAAGTGTGTTTTATACTTAAAATCTGAGGGAATTTCAAGTTACTTAAAAACTGAACTTTTGAAAACGAGAATCATCTGTAATGCAAGGTGCTGGACAAAGGACATAATACTAATAACATTGAGTTTTACTCTTAACTGTTCTAAGAATTTTACATACAGTCATTCACTTAATTCTCACAACAACCTTATGAGATAAGTATTATTATTATTGCCATTTTATAGATGAAGATATTGGCAGACTGAGTAACTAACATTTCTAACGTGCCTATGGCTGCATATAGTTAGTGGCAGCGCTGATAATGAAGTTTGGGAAGTCTTGTCCCAGAAATCACTCTTCATTCCTGCACTCCACTCCCCCAGATGTCAATGATAAACAGGAATGGGTTAAAAATGACCCTTTAGAACTGTTTTTATGATATGTGCTTTTAACCTTCTTTCATATGAGATATTAACCACATAAATCTGTGAACTGGAGAGGAGACCAAAAGAAGAGGTCAGCTTTCAAATTTCACATTGTCAGTGTGCATGAGCAATACCCTAATTTCCTAACAATTGTGGGAAAACCGATAGCATTTAGCCCAAAGCCCAAATAGTATTCCAGAATTAAAAATATTCAGCAAGCAATTTGCAACATATATGCAAGTAAGCCTGAAAATTAACAGATGTTTAATACTAAAAAATAAAAAGCAAAGGGACAATGTAATAAAAATCATCATTAGCAATAGAAAATTATTGCCAATAATATTAAAATTTATTATACCTTTTCCTCTTCCTTTATTTTTAATTGTTATGAGGTTATGTTTGCAAGTATATTTATTACTGCTGGGAATTTCTTCTTTCCAGAGCTCTTGATCCAAAGGCAATAGAAAGAGTAAGGATGAAAGAGTAGAAAGAGATGAAAGGATAGAAAGAGTAGGGATGAGTAAGGAGTAGGGAGAGGAGGAAATCAATCAATCGACTATTATTTATTGACTGTCCCAAAACGTGATGAAATTGGTAAACGTGAGGAGGGTCAAACTGAGTTATGTCATCTCCACAGGAACACGCCATTCACAGTTCCAGGCACTCAACAGTCCATAAGGGTTTGAAGTGAGGAATAGAAGATTAAAAAAATCTTTATTTTTCGGACTTGAACAAGCCGAAAAAATATAGCTTTCTACTTCCATTACTCATTTTAGTGTTTAATTCTCTTAAAAATAGTTTGACAAATTAATCAAGTCAATAGATGAGTGCTCTATTGAGATTCATATATATATATACACATATGTATATATAAATCTCAATACATATATACACACGTATACATATATACAGGTATATACATACATATAACACACACATATATACGTGTGTGTGTGTATACACACATATATATTTTGGCTTTGTGCTTTATCTACTCTCTACATGAAACTGTTAGCCTTGGGTAATTTGTTATATAGCATTTATAAAGTCTGAGCATACAAGTTTATGTTCTTTCTGATCATAAAAAAACTTTGATTTAGCTGCAAATCCAAAAAGCTTTTTTAAAATAATACTTGATAATCTCAGGGTTTAGCTCCAGATGGATGGTTGGATGGATGGATGGATAGATACCTGTCTATAGATAAAGTTGGACATTATCATTATGTTGTAGAGTGACCCAATCTATTTAGGAGTTGGGGAAGATCTTGTGGAGGAAATGACATCTAATTTGTGATCTAAGAAACGTTAAATTTGACCAAGCATGTGTCTGTAGCATGGTAGGAAGAGTGTGGCAGTGTATGGTGAGGGGGTGTTCCAGATAAAGGAAATAATAAGTATAAAGGCAAAAGAAATTAGAGGGTTTTCAGCTTTGCTTGGCCATAGAGTTCAAGGTGAAGAATTCCAAGAAAAGAAGCTGGAGGGCCAAGCAGAGTCAAGTTGCTTGTGGGCTTTTTTGGCTACCTGAGTGAAAACGTGGTTCAGTGTATGTGCATGTCTGTTGAAGGGTAAAGGAGAATGAGGAAATGATGGCAAATGCACATGGTTAAAAAGAGAAGACTTAAGCAAAGAGAAATATGTCAATTTCCCATGGCTACCTCTTGGACTAGATCTGAGCCTTTATGGAATGAGTATCTAAATTTACTGAAGATTTTTAAGGAGACTGTTTGTTACTAGGGACTCAAGAATAGCTAGTGATACAGCTGAGGACAAAATAAGGCACAAAGTTCAGAAGAGGGTAGAACTCCTCCCTAGGGCTGTGTGGAAGAAAGCAGAGCACTGACATGGTAAGGAGGATGGAAGGGCATAATTGCAATGGTTTGAAACATTATAAGCTGTAGCTTCTGGAGCATCAAGAGATAGCAGCCCCAGAAAAGATATCAGCATTTCCACAGGAGCTTCAACTGTGGGTTCAACAACTGCAGATATCAGTGAAGAGTCCTGAAAAACAAACAAACAAAAACAAGAAAGATTATCCATGAGCATCTATGAGGCTCCTGGCTAACCCTAGAAATATCTGCAAAAGGCTTCTTAGAGGCAAGGAGCTACAGGTGCTCTCCAAGCAGGTTGGGCCAAGAAACAGTGAAATTTGTATTATTACTATACCATCACATGTGTCCTGAAGCCTGTAGTGACAGCAGACTCTCCCAGGACAATTTCTTGACAGTTTTAATAATTAAAGATAGATGATTCACATTCTAAGTAATGTGATGATATCTGGTACTTCTATGGTAATATTAGGCTAGAAAATGAGCCAAGGTGCAAAGCAGGAGTCTCTTTCTCTTAGTCTTTATGCAGGAACTAGATGGAAACAAAGCCCTGGAATTCCGAGGAAGAATGCAAAGGTAGAAACAAGGATGTGTGTCAAAATGGGCATCCAAATCAACAGTAAGGGATTTAGATGAAAACAGAAGCCATGGTACAAATCCTTCTGAGGATTTTGAGAGGAGCAAGCCTGAGGAAGGAGGGCATGGGGCAGATCAGGAAGTTTGGAAGTGGCTGGGTGACTTCCAGAAGGAAGTATGTAGGTGCCACTTTTGCGAGTTTTACATGTGTTGGGCAGATATTTGCATAGTGGGGCCAAGCCCATTGCTGTCCAAATGAGGCAAGGCAGAACTGAATTGAATGACACACTTTTCAACCCCTTATGTGGATACTCAAGTTGCATAAGAGCCTTTAGTGCTCTAGGAGTTTCACATTTTTAATGCAAAGATACTTACATAAAGATATTCAGCAGTTATAAATAAACTCAACCACCTGGACATATAGATAAGTAAACCACACTTAAGAAAATAGTTATTGAAATTATTTAGGTCTATATGATGGCAGAAGTTTTGCTTTGTAATAAGGATACCTCATAAAATTTGATATAATCAGCTTAAGAAGGAAAATTGTATATACATATCCCTATCCCTAAGCTGTATGATTTTCCACCAGTAGCATGCAATTCTGTGAAACCACAAAATATTAGGAATGATCTGTTTCTGCTCAATTATTACTAAGGTGTCAGACATTCAACCACCTCTCTGTAGTCTCTGAATGCATTTGCACAATATGTATGCTCAGAGAAAGGCTCAGCTTCTATTAATCTAGAGGTTGCTGTATTAATAGGTTGCACACTTCATTGATTTTTAATTAATTTCTAAAGAGACACAGAGGATAACTGCTACAGCCCACAGACATCTCCATTCTCATTGGAAACCACATCTTTATTGATTGGCTGCCTAAGGATTAGAAGTAATGCACTTTAAGTACACCTCCCTGTGAGAGTTTGGACACTACATGATTCGCTTCTCCTATTGTAATCATATTGGCAAGAGATCAGTGGGAGAAAAACTGTAGCATGCTTGATATTCTCTTGATGCAGGCAGATGAGCTTTTTACTCACAATGTAGTGAGAAAGCAGAGGTTTTTCACACATGCTGTTTAATTTACTTTTTTGTTTTTGATTTCATTTATTTATTTTTTGGTTTTCTTAAGAAGGCTTTTAAGCCCCAAGGAGGCTGTTCTTCAAATGGATGTTTTAAAAGCTTGCCATGAGTGGTAAATGAAACTTCTGAAGAAAATGTAAGGAGCAAGAAAAAAAATTCTGTTATCTCTGTCGGCCTCAGGAATCTGTAAATGGTCTTCCCCTTCTCTACCCCTGGGAGACTAATACCAACATCTGGGGCTTAGCCTAAATGTGGCAGGGTTTGCTTTCCCACATTCCATCATAAAGATTGCAGATTTTAAATTGCATTTATTAATTTGTCAGTGACTGTTCTAAATCCTTTGTATATGGAAACTGACAAGAACCCAGTGAAACCTGTATTACTGCTAGTACTCCTATTTTAAGACAAGGAAATTGATGTACAGAGAGGTAAAATAACTTGTCCAAAGGTGATACCTAGTGCACGACAAAACTTATCAGAACTAAGATTTGTCTTGCAGGCAGCTTGATTCCAAAAGCAATGATCTTAACCATTATGCTATATGACCGTATACATAAAAATATACTCAGTAGCTTACAAGCCATATATGAAACTCACAAAACTGAATGTAATCTTGAAAATGGGTGCTCTATGAATCCAGTGAAAACACTTCCTTCCACATAATAAACGTTGAAGGCTTTTAAACAAGCCTCTTTAATTTTGCTGGATTCCCCAAGGGATGGTGCCTTTGGAGGCACTTTAAAAACCAACTATTTGTGAATTTCACTGTGTCTTCAACAACTTGAAATTTGCCTGGCATCAGTAACTGGCACACTATACATGTTTGTGGTTGGAGCAAATGAACCATAACACCAGAATTTTGTAAGTCTGTCCAGGAAGTAGCTATTTTTCTTTGCAGCATAGATAGAGCATTGGAGTGTCAATATCCTACGAGTGAGGAAGCTGAGACGAATCATCAACAGCCAAAACTTCCAGCTGAATGTCCAGGTCCTAAAGAGGTTTCTGGGCAGCCCACCACAGCATCTCCCACATGCAAGTGTGTATGCACACACATGCTTACACACACACACACACACACTCAAATATATTATTAGGACTATCTGTGAGAAATAAATTTCAAATAAACAGCAAACAATAATTTTTATTATATATTATTAAAATGACAGAAATTTGGTTGTCCTTAATATTCCAAAATCTAAGTTCTTAAGCTCTGCAACCTAACCAGGCTTCTTGAAGATCATGGCTGCAGTTGGAAGTGTGAGAATTAACCATGAGTGTTAACTCCCTGCTGGCTCAGGACAGCCGTATGAATCTGCTTTTCTTCCTCTGAATAGAATAATAGTAAGAACATTCAGGAACAAGCAGAATGAGAAGCTATTGCACCTAACAGTGCTGAGTAACCAACAGGTGTTTCAATTGGCTGCCTTTAAAGTGGTCAAATTATATTTTTAATAAGATAAATTTGGGCTTATTTATTTTAAAAATACATGGTATCTTATAATAGTGAATGTTCACGTGTTTTCTAAATTTTAAGCCATTGACTCCTCAAGACAACCCTCAGAGTAGATACTATTATTACCCCCATTTAACAAATAAAGAAAGTGAAACACAAATGTTGTATAAATTGACCAAAATCACATAGCTAGTAAGTAGCCAGTGTTTTTGGATTTTAAAATTAGGATGCACTAAGATGATTTTTACTAAAACATATTCACGACTCTCACTAAATATTTGAAGGGGGACATCTACTCTACCTCTTTACTGTTCTCTGTGTCTATTATTGGCCCACAATTTAATATTTCAGATAGACATATTTTACAGTTTCATCTATCATGGAATAAAAATTTAAAGCTAGCAGTAACCTCAGAGATCATTTCGGCCAATCCATCACTTTTATAGCAGAGGTGAAATGAGTACCTGTGGTCATAAACCTAGTTAACAATATGTCCAAAACTTCTGTTTCACAACACTCAGCTCTGTGTTCTTTCTATTCTGCCATGAACCAGCTTCTGCTGGTTAAAAAGGTCACTCAGTTGATTCCATTACTGAGCCTCCTTATATTCCCTTTATGCACTATTTGGATAAAATCGGTTACTTCATCCAAAAAGATCCCTTTCTTTCCTTAAACATGCTTATATCTCTAGCCCTAACCATAGTAAGCATTATAGTTGGATTCTTTTTCCCCCAGGGATAGAATTGCTTTTAGAAGGAAAGGTAGAAAAAAAGGAGATATTTTCATTTGAAATTAGGTTTCCTGAAGCTTCCTGTTATTACGAAAGCTTCAGGTTATTAGAATGAAAACAGAAAAAAAAATGCTCTCTTGCTAACTCTAGAGATTAATGCTGGAGATTAATGCCTGTGAGAGCTGACTGCAGCTTGAAATTTTTAGCTCCACACATGTATTTGATGAAATTGTCGCATGGCCAATATGTGAGAAGCAAATATTTATTGTCAGAAATAGTCCAGTCTCTCTTGACTTCCTTTAGCTTCCGGCAGCTGGGCAAAATACATTTTCACATTGAATTAAAACAAAAATAATGCTTTTTGCCAGATTGTTGTGACTCACATATCATAAGATTGAAAAGAAGGTCATGGCTAGGTTTTTGTCAATACCATTATTTGAAAATTAAGTCATTCTCTGTTCTTTTCCATAAGCAGTTTATATGAGTTGATTCTAACCAGAGATTAAAATGTTAAATTCAATTCTAATACAATTTTCCTTGGATTTTATATCAAAGTTCATTTCTGAAAATCAAGCATACAATTTGACTTTCTCTGGTTAGCTTGTATTTACTATGATTACACATTTTAAGAGCTATGAGCAAAACATGAACTAAGTATGCATTCTTTGAAAACTTACTAGGGCTTACAGAGAAGGTATAAAAAATAGTCAGATTATGAATAGTTCAGGTAATGGTAAATTCTGAATAGTTTCGGTAAAATCAGACTTGTGGCATTTGGATCATGAAGTAGACAAAATAACCCTAAAATACTTCTTTCAAAAACTCCCCTCCATGGTGTGTAATAAGTGGCAGTTATCTTGGTATAGAAAATCTATTTTATTAACCCATAGAAAGCATTATTAACCCACAGAAAGCATTCTACAGCACTGAACCTTTTAGATCTGTTTTATTCGTGACCTTTATCTTCACTAAATTCTTGAGTCAGTGATGTATTTATAGAGGGCACCAAATCTTTTAATATGTCTCCTAATTTTTCTTTCTTCTTATATGACAGCATCTTCGGGTGAATTATTGTTAAAATAATACTTTGAATAGTAATAATTCTGAAATTGTATTCACACATTAATCATGATGGGTAAGTTATAAGTATATGTATCATCATTTGCAAACACTTACTAAACACCCATTGTGATATATTAGCTGAGGTTCACAGATTTTCTGAAATAGGCAATTAAAGTTAAGGAGGGTAAGTAATTCTTGTGCATTCTAGGATTGTTGATAGCTATCCATGGAGCAGTAATAAAGGTTTCCATGTTCTACACTTACTATATGCCAATTGCTATTTAAGTGCTTTGCATATGCTAATTTACCTCACAACAACCTGCAGGATAGGTGCTGTTATGCCCATTTAGAGACGAGGAGAGGAAGGTGATGACAGAGAGAGTAAATAAGTTTCTCAGAGTGACAGGGCTAGAACATGGCAGGGCTGGGGTTTGAAACAGGCAATTGACCACAGAATCTACACTCCTACCCACTCTACCATCTTGCATTCTCTGTGACCAAAATAAGAACAGTCTGTAGTTTGCACAATTCAAATTCCTGTGAACTTACAAAAAGATGCTATAATTTAACTGAGTTTAAAATATAAATTAAAAAATGTCAATCACTTGCATTATGTCCTGAAATTCACAGAAACACCAGATAATAGTTTTTTTCTGCCAAAGTACTAGTGCCTTTTAAAGCTATATGACTTCAAGTGGCTGGATGCAGTGGCTCATGCCTGTAATCCCAACACTTTGGAAGTCTGAGGCAGGAGGATTGCTTGAGGCCAGGAGGTTGAGGCTGCAGTGGGCCCTGATCATGCCACTGCACTCCAGCCTGGATGACAGAGCTAGACCTTGTCTCAAAAAAAAACAAAGAAAACAAAACTGTATGACCACTATGTTCATTAATTTCTCCATGTCCACCTAACCCTGTGACCCATTAAGAGAGAAGATAGGCTTAAAAATGTAGACTTTAGAATTGCCACAGCAAGGGATTCAATCCAACTTCTACCATGCATTAGTTAGATCAGCAGTCCCCAACCTTTTTGGCACCAGGGACTGTTTTTGTGGGGGCCCGGCAGGGGAGATAGTTTTGGGATGAAACTGTTCTACCTCAAACCATCAGGCATTAGTTAGATTCTCATAAGGAGTGCACAATCTAGATCGCTCGCATGCACAGTTCACAACTGGGTTCAGCCTCCTACGAGAATCTAATGCTGCCACCGCTAATCTGACAGGAGGCAGAGCTCTGGCAGTTATGCTGGCTCGCCTGCCACTCACCTCCTGCTGTGCAGCCCAGTTCCTAACAAACAGGCCACAGACCAGTGCTGCTCCATGGCCCAGGGGTTGGGGATCCCTGATTAGATAACTTGGAGCAAGTAACTTGACCTCGCTTAGCCTTTGTTTTCTCATATTTAAAATACGTCAACAGTGTTCATCTCATAGGATTAAGTTAACCAACCAATGTGGCAACATTTACTTTAATGACCGCTGTGTTCTAAGTACTGGGTCAATGTCAACTGTGGTTGCTGTCAGTATTATTCTTCTCCTAATTTACTCAAGCTGGCCTGACGTGGATATGGGAACTGCTAGAGCACAGAGTATGAGGTTTCTTTACCCATGAAACACAGCATCATAATGAATGACCTTTATTTGTTCATCTTGAAACTTCCACGGACTTCATCCAGTTTGTTTTTGTCACTGTTATTTCTAATAATTGTCTGCCACCTTAGTTGCATGACACTCTAATTTGAAGTTATTTCATTTTGAAGGAATCTAGCACAGAGTGTGACTCAAATGAGAGCTTCCAGTAAGAAAATCCTATTTAATGACTGATGTAGAGAAAACTGTTTTGAGCAATCCATAGATGATTCAACACTCTCAGTGTGAAAGTAGGACTAAGGTGGCTTTAGTAAGTAATGATTTGAAAGCGTGCATCTGTATAATGATGTTTCATAGTTACAAAGCAACCATAAACATGTATTTTGATGGTTTGGTAATGATATAGATACTTATGTTCTTATTGCTTTTAGTGATGGTCAGGTGGGTGAGGGAAACTGTCTAGAGACTGTCACCTAGTTTTTTAAAATTGATTTCTCATTATTTTGAAGAAAGTACCTTTTCTGGAAAAATAGTATTTAGCTTCAGGATAGTCTATCACTTGCTGAGGCTTTGTGTATAGAATTTCAAAGAACTTTCAGAGTTTTTGAAATTTTTCTTGTATTGTAGAGTGTGTCATTAGAGTGTCGGTCTGTGCAGACTGCTATAACAAAATACCATAAACAGAAATTTATTTCTCATAGTTTTGGAGACTGGGAAGTCCCAGATAATGGTGCAAGAAAATTTAGTGTCTAGCTGAGGACCTGATTCCTAGTTGTTCATAGCTCCTATAACCTCACATGCCTGAGGAAGCAACAGATCTCTCGAAGGTCTCTTTTATAAGTTTGCTAATATCATTCATGAGGTTGTATTCTCATGACCTAATCACTTTTCAAAGACCCCACCTCCTAACACCATCACTTTGGGGGCTAGAATTTCAACACATGAACTTGAGGAAGGACATAAAACCATTCAGATCATAGCAGAGTTTTAAATTTTTTGGTGAATGTGCCTTAGTTCCCTATTGGCAAAGTACATATCACTCTTCCTGCATAAGTTTAAGAAATATAAAAATGATATTTTTATTAGAATGATAGTTGGTTCAAGGGATCATTATCCACCTAAATTACAAAAGTCTAAAAACAAAATTGTTCTCAGTGTATTCCCTTTCTTCATTGTTCAAACAAATACTAAGGATGATTATTTTATAAATATTCCTTGATATTATCCTCTTCATAGTATTCCTTCTGGCCTAGTTTAGTTGAAGGTTCAGATACTCTTACACGTAGGAGCAGACGAGTGTTGTAAGTGATGGAAGCAGAACTCCTGGGAAGAAATAGTGAGCGGAGGGATCTTGGAAAATGGGGTCGGATTGCCCTCATTGGGGTACAGTTGGTCTCAGCTACAGAGAATAACTGACCCCCGCCCAGTGTGGGGACTAAAGAAAAAAAAATCTGAAAAATGGATGTAGTCCATGGACTGCCAAATTGCAACCTTTATTTTACACTCCCATCACCTTGCTTCTGTATTGTGGCACTGGCTCCTGCCTTCAGCTACATTGATGTCCAATCCATTCTCTGTACTGACACCAGAGTGGTGTGTTCAAGAATCCAACAATAATCTCTCACTCCCTTTTTTTTTTGAGAGTCTCACTCTGTTGTCCAGGCTGGAGTGCAGTGGCGCCATCTTAGCTCACTGCAAGCTCAGCCTCCCAGGTTCACGCCATCCTCCTGCCTCAGCCTCCCGAGTGGCTGGGACTACAGGTGCCCACCACCACACCTGGCTAATTTTTTGTATTTTTAGTAGAGACGGGGTTTCGCCATGTTAGCCAGGATGGTCTCGATCTCCTGACCTCGTGATCCACCCACCTCGGCCTCCCAAAGTGCCAGTATTACAGGCGTGAGCCACCGCGCCCGGCCTCACTCCCCTTTTTAAAACAACTTCCACATCACCTAATTGTATACTGCATGAAATACAAAAGTCTAAGTTCTTTACCATGACATATAAGGGACCCTTCTTGGACCCTGCCTCTTCTTTTGTTTTCAGTTTCACTGCTCACCACTGTCCCTCCCTCATACATTATGCTTTAAAAATACAGAATTGCATATCTTGGTGCAAGTACGCCATGGTACTGCTACCCCTGTGCTTGTTCTGTTTGCCTGCAGTTTTACCCTCACTCTGTCCAATTGGGAGACATCATTCAACCCTTACTTAGGCCTTGGTACTGCTTTGAAGTCTCTCCTCTCACTTGCTAGGCTATACTACCTAAGGGCCTCAGAATAGAGTTCTCTTTAAATGCCTTGCATGTATCACATCAGTCCATTCAAGTTTTTATTCCCTATCTGCCCACTTTATTAATTAGCTTCTGTTCTCCTTTAATATACAGACCTTATCTGAATCTTTTTTGTCTTCTCAGTATCTGGCAAATAGTCCAGCATATAGTACGTGTTAACCTGTTGCCAACATATATTCCATGTTCTGCTATGAAGGTGATAAGAAAGAGAATAATGAATGTTTCATGAACATTTCTTAAAGAGATAGAATTACTTGGGAAGATATGAAAATATTCTATCTCCAAGGCAATGCATTTATTTGGGTTTTTTTTTTGATCCTTTAAGTCATATAAGAGCTATATGTTCTCAGATGTACTTTATTATAGGAATTTCTAATTTAATGTACTCAAACACAAAGCACTGTTTAGGAGAGAGGGCAAAAGTCCCATAAATCTCGGTTGTAAGTTGATTTCAGAAAACACTAATACACACAGTGTCACCCCACTGTTGAGTGATTAGACCATATCAGGCAGTATCCCCACTGGTTGTGTTTAATGTGCATTTATATGGGGTTTGGCTCATGATGCTGTTTGAAGTAATCTTCTCTTTACACTACACCAGGTATACGGTTCATAATTTTTTGACCTGTGTGATTTATGTGTCTGTTTTCCACAGCTTTTGTTTTGATATTAGAAACCATTAATCCTTCAAAGTCCTGCAGTTGTAATGTTAACTGCCCACAGCATTGATTTGCAATTGGCATGATAGTATGCTTCAACATTTTATAATAATTCTAATCTATTTTTAAATGGTGATCATTTTACCACAAAAATCATCAAATATAGAATTTCCCCTAACACTTCAACAAAAATATATTCACTCTAATCTCGGCCTCAGGTTTATTTCCTTAGTTTTACATAAGTTCTTGTGTTAAACATAATGTTTAGCAACCCTTAGTTTACCTAGTACTGAAGTACAATTAATAAAGTAATTATTACTCCTCTGGATTATTTTTTCTGAATTTGTATAGATATTAATACATAACATGTGTTATATATTGTTACATATGGATGTATTGTGAGGAGAGCCAGCTATGTCTCTTGCTGCTAAACACCAACAAATTTTATTTTTAATTTCCCTCTATGTTTTATAAAGGTAAAATATTAAAGGCTAATTTCAGTGTCGTTACAAACTATGTAATTTCACTATGGATTCTCATAATGACTACTGATACCATAGAAGTCTTCTTAAAAATTACAGGTTTGTAAGACTCCTAGGGTATATACTTCATTCTGTGCATAATTAATAAGAATAGTATAATATAATAGTATAATAAGAATAGTATAATTCTTCAGCCTCTATAGAATCTATAGTGGTGATTTTGGCACCATTAAACTTCAAATGAAATATTTCTAAAAATTATGGATAAAGGTATTTGTTTGGATGTGTAGGGGGAAGATGACGTGAAGCAGAAGTTATTGAGAAGGAATGATTACAAATATGTGGGTCAATCCAAGCATATGTTAGCTTATTTACTACAACACCTGCACACCTCACTAAAGAAAGAGTTTGCAAAAGGATATCAAGTCACTTGGAAAAATAATGATCTAACATTTAGCTCATGTGAAAGTAATTCTTTTGTCTCATAGGACTTTAGGGAGAAAACACCAAAAGCTGTTTGTGGTTTGCTGTCCCCCAAATCAGGTTTTCTCTAATTTTGAAAATATTGTAGGATTCTGGCTTCACTTAAAAAATTAGGCACTTCCAACTGAAGGCTAAGAAACTTCTTTTTAGAAAAATGGAAAAACCTGGGCATTAACTGAATATCATTAAGGAACTTGATATTTTTCAGGGAATGATGTACCTGGAAGAAAGACGACTCGTTCATCGGGATTTGGCAGCCCGTAATGTCTTAGTGAAATCTCCAAACCATGTGAAAATCACAGATTTTGGGCTAGCCAGACTCTTGGAAGGAGATGAAAAAGAGTACAATGCTGATGGAGGAAAGGTGGGTATCTTTTTGAGAGCAATCTTGCTTGAAAATATAGTATAATATCCTTTTATCTCCTTATATTTTATACAAGAAACCAATAAGCCTGAAGCTTAGGAGATTATTAAGCCTTGGTTCTACCATTTGCCTCTTCTCCTGCCCCGGGTATATATATATGTGTGTGTATATGATATATATATACACACACATATATATACCATATATTACCAGCTTCCGTTTCTCAAAAGTAGCTAAAATAAGACGATGCATGTCTGTACCCAGGTGACCTTCATGTTAGGTCCAGTGATGGGAAGTGGGTGGATCCTTAGGGCTTCTAGAAATTAAACTTAAACACATGGCTGTAGAAATTGTCCCACTGATCTAAAGACCATAGCACTAACTATTATAGAGAACATAGATTCTCTCTCATAGATTAGAGAAAAGTTTAGGTACTACAAAGAACCCTGAACAGAGCCACTGCCTCGTCTACCTTTTCTGACCCTCTAGTCTCAGCCTCTGCCTGACAACGGAGTTCCTGACTTTTTCACCCACTATATGGTTTCAATCCGTGCCTTAGTCCCATGTCTTGTATTTCCTCATTAACCCTCTCTTTAGCTTGACTTTCTTGGCCAAACTATTAGGACTAGACTTCATATGGAGGTCCCTCTAGCTTCACCTAGTGAAACCTAAGGTCAGGCAGCCCAAATGAAATAAGCAAATGCAATCTTAGCCTATGGTGACCTATAAGCTTACACTAACAACAACAACAAAAAACCCAGTTATTCTCATGTCATATAAATATATTTATTATATGCCGTATTTATCATATGGGCCATCCAAATATATATTATAAATATTTTGCAATGATAGGTTTCCAAATGCTTAACTTTATCACAAGGCAAAATAACACAAAAAATTTTAAAACTACCCTATTTTGCCTGTTTACTACCAAATTGCAGTAGTCTGAGACCACAGCATTGAAATTCACTCTAAGACTGCACAGAAGTTGAAGTCTATAAATCACATGGCTTCACTTGTCTTGAGAACATAAGATTTGAGACATAAGATTTGTCTAAAGCAAGATTCATTATAGCTTTAAATGCTTGGTAACTAGTAAGTCTTTATCAAGCTACCTGTGATTTAAACTTACTTCTTTAACACAATGTCCGTAGTCCATAAAGTCTGCTAACTCCTTGCCCATAGGGAAATTACTTTCAATGTGTCTTCTCTTCCCTTTCACTGAATACCATGATTCTGTCATAGAGTTACCTTGGTGTCACCTTGGTGAGCAGCCAACCTCATGATTTCAAAGGCCTATTTAGTTTTAAGCTTTCAACTGCAAAGTAGAAGTGTTTATCTTTATTCCATAGAATCTAATTATATTCCCAGCTATATAATGCTGCCCTTCATAGTTGAAACTCATTCTGCTGACCCATCATCAGCAGGATATGTGGGTTGAGTTGTTTTTCTTGTAGTGATGATAGATTTGTGCTGATCCTTTCACATTCTTTTATATAGTTCCTATTTTGAAAATGGTACATATTTTCAATACTGGCTAACCAAGATGAGAGGGGTCATTTGAAGCTGGAAAACAAAGCAAGGCTAACTTTGGAATTCATGATTTTAGGCGTTTTAGTGGCCAAATTATATGAGAGGAGAAGGGAGGGGGCAAGTATAGAAAGAGTCCATTGTACTGGTGGCCCAAAATGTGTCTGAGGGTGAAAAGGGATAACTGAAAGTATAACAAATCTCATTTTTTGAGAAAAAACTATAAACACATTTTTAGAAGCATGTGTATTAGATGTTTAGATTTAATATTATAAATCATAATATTTACTAGCAACTTAATTACTGAATGTTAATTAAGAACTATAGAAAGTTATCCCCACTTAATTATTTTTACCTTTAATTGTTTATAAAGCTTTTTAAAAAAAAAAAATAAGTATGACCGAGCAGGGTGGCTCACGTATGTAATCCCAGCATTTTGGGAGGTCAAAGCAGGCAGATCACTTGAGCTCAGGAGTTCTAGGCTAGCCTGGGCAACATGATGATCATCTCTAAAAAAATGCAAAAATTAGCCAGGCATGGTGGCGCACCCCTATGGTCCCAGCTACTCAGAGGCTAAGGTAGGAGGATCACTTGAGCCTGGTAGGCAGAGATTGCAGTGAGCTGAGATTGTGGCATTGCACTTTAGCCTGGGTGACAGAGTGAGACCCTGTCTCAAAAAATAAATAAAATAAAAAATGAATAAGTATAGTACATCTTTAGATTAATTCACTTTATGTATTTTATAAATTAACATATATTTATAGTTATAGTTATATCTATACATACATAATAAAAAAATATGATTAAGGCCAGCTCAGAGACTCACATTTAGGAAATACATATAGAAATGAATTTTTAATGTAATTTTAAAACTTTTACTTCTTACTTCTCTATAGATGCCAATTAAATGGATGGCTCTGGAGTGTATACATTACAGGAAATTCACCCATCAGAGTGACGTTTGGAGCTATGGTAAATAAATCTTTGTGAATTAAAGCTTGTAAAGCAAAAATACATATGTTAAGTTCATGTGAAATATCTTAAGCTAAATTATTTTGTTGTGTTATAAATACCTATTTATAAGCCTAATTTCCTAAAGGAGTTAACTCTTTGCTTTCTCAATGAAAAAAAAAACCAAAATATTCTATTTTATTTTATTTTAAGTTCTGGGATACACATGCAGAATCTGCAGGTTTGTTGCATAGGTATACATGTGGCATGGTGGTTTGCTGTACCTATCAACCCGTCATCTAGGTTTTAAGCCCCGCATGCATTAGGTATTTGTCCTAATGCTCTCCTCCCTCCCCTTGCCCTCCATCCACCGACAGGCCCGGACGTGTGATGTTCTCCTCCCTGTGTCCATGTGTTCCCATTGAAGAACAACAAAATATTCTAACTAGCATTGCTATCTGCCTTTTTCTGTTTTTTTTTTTTTTCCTGGTTTATTACAATGTAATATACTAATATTTCTGCTAAGATGTTTTCCATAAGCTGTGATTTTGTAGGAACTTGCCTGATCATTTTGACAGAAAAAAAAAAAAATCAGCCAATTTTAGTTTAGGGACAATTTCATAGAATTTCATGGTGTTAATTTTAAGTAACTTTCAAAAACATAACTCTGAATACAGTAAATATTCAAACAAAAACAAAACCAACTTTTTTGTGGGTTTCTTGCATGTGAGAATTTACGTTCTATAGTAGAAAACAGATTATTGTCATAACAAAGAAAAATTACTGACAGCAGTAAGTTAGAGCAATGAACATGGTAAAAGAGAAGATTGCTAATTACAACATTAATTTTAATTTACAAACTACTTGTGGAGTTACAGAAATGTTACAGAGTGAATAATATGAACTGGAAAAGAGTAATATTTATAATTAGAACATTTATTTTATTGTGTTTAACTTAATTGTTAAGATGAGCTATTTAGCATCTGTCTGGCTACTTAAAATTTAAGTAAGTCCGGTATTACCAAGAAGGAGTCAACACGTTTCTAAGTTTAAATATATCATATAAAATTAGCATTTCTTACAAATAAAAAGCATAATGCCCACTTAAATAAAAGGGTGGTGGTGAGATTTAAATGTATGGTACAATTTATTTTACTCAAACTTAAGCTTAAAAAAAAGTTTTACCTTTTTTGCATTGTTGTTGGAAAAAAAAAGATATAAACCATTCAATCACTGAAGAACTTAGAATTCTTATCTAGGAAAAAATTAACTATCTTTAAAAAAGTATTTAAGACATTTCAATCAAGTGGGTTATTCCTTCCACATATGTATGCCATAGGAGGTGGTAAAATTTTCATGAAGGTTTCATGTGTTTATTTTACTCAGCTTAGAAATAGAAAATGTCGTGTGTCTGAGGTATAGACAAATGTAGTGGAAATGCTTGACAAAACTTACTTGCTAAACTATTGTAAGAAGTGTATAGAAAAACATCTATTGCATGTATTCTATGATAACTTTATATATTATATGATACAGATTAGCATGTAGATTAGCATTTATACATTACATGATATAGATAGGTTTATAGAATATATGTCAGATTTATATATTATATCATATAGTATATTTTATATACGTATATACTTTTTTCTTTTTCTTTCTACTTATAATTCCCTAAATCAAATATGGCAGTCTCCTGAAGGCAAATTTAAATTAGCTCAAGATATATATAAACTTGGCAGAACAGTCATATTTTTAATAGTAAAATTTGTCTTTTGGGGAAAAACTTGTTACTCAGGCTGTAACATTTTTCTTCATGTTGAGTTGCAAAATCCCAGGAACTGTTCAGCAAAAATAAATAAATAGATAGGTAGTACTCTGTTTTGAAACACAGCCCAGGTCATCAACCCATATTCATAAGGCATTTAAAAAATGTTGTGATATATCATAGTTGATTGCAAAAGGCAGAGAAAGTTGCATAACCTTGTTTACAGTGCACCTTTATGGAAAATTCTCACTAGGTGCATTTTTATTTTTACAAAATAAGCACTGGCTGTGATATACATCTTAAGATAAAGGAATTGCAAGTAAAATTTGAGGATGTTTTGTTTTGGCTTTCCTGATACTGTTCTTTTGCATGAAACCATCCTTTTCTAACCCTATCTTGTCATCACCTTTACAAAGATATAATTGGATTATTATCAGAAGAAGTAGAGTTTTTTATATTTTGGCTTTTGTTTTTGTATTTATATGTTGCTGTTTCTTATATTTTCTATTATTTTGATTTACAGTTGCTTTGTATCTTGCTTATGTTGGGAGTTCTGCTAGAAATGTGAGAGTATCTACTCTATCTTTTATAACTACCTACCTAAGTTAATAAAGTGTTCTCCTTAAATATATATTCTAGGCCCCGCACGGTGTCTCCTGCTTGTAATCCTAGCATCTAGGGAGGCCGATGTGGGCAGATGGCTCAAACCCAGGAGTTTGAGACCAGCCTGGGCAACATGCTGAAACCCTTTATCTGCTAAAAAATACAAAAATCAGCCAGGCATGGTGGCTCATGCCTGTAGTCCCAGCTACTCAGGAAGCTGAGGTGAAAAGATCATGTGAGCCTGGGGAAGTTGAGGGTGCAGTGAGCTGTGATCATGCCTCTTCATTCCATTCTGAGTGACAGATTGAGACCCTGTCTAAAATATAAAATAGATAATTCTAAAATATAAAATATTGTAAATATAAAATATTCTAAAATATAAAATATATATATATATTCTGTAAGTATGACTATCTAGAGATGAACAGTCATCCACTTAACTTGTTGCAGCCTGCCTCATAGAAAATTTTTATGATAGATTTTAGGAGCTACTCCTTAATATACAAAATTAAAGATGTAATAACAATCAGTCAATTAAATTGTCACTAGGTACATGTTAACAATATACCTAAAATCCTAAGATGTAAATATTAACCAAAAAAATCAGGTAATAGTTAATATCCTATTATAAAGAATAATTTTAAATTCCACATAGTTTTATATTTTAAGCTTTGTATTTTTGTTATCAGTCAATGATAACTGTTCTAAACTAAAAAATACTTCAGCCTGAGTAAATAATTCATTACAGATGGCAATAGGAAAGAAAACATAGCTCTAATTAATGGATTTTATACTGAAAGATGACTGTATATACACATGAATCAAAATTCACTTTGTAATATTATTGTGCCCAGCTAGCCATTTCTGAGCTTAAAAATCTTTATCCCTAAGAAAATATTATCTTAAATTATATGATCATTACATTACAAAAAAGATATTTAGTGTATATATCATTGCTGAAATCAGAACCATCATTATCACCAAAACTGGCTGTTTGCATGCTACCATTTAGGGTATTTGCTTTTGCAGAGAAAATCAATGTCCCAGTGATTCAAGAAAGCCATTTTATTACCTAAAGAATAAACTACTTTCTATCCCCTTCACAATTTTGTTGGTGACTACTTCACATGTACTATATATTACGTATGGAACATTCCTCTCTCAGGCTCTCATATGTGCTAAAGAAGTCTATGTTTTATTCAACTGTTTTCTTTGTGTAAGTTAGAGAGAGTCACAATTCTTTATTGTAACATAAGGTAATTATTCTGGAAGCCTTTTATAGCAAAGATGCTAATCTTAAAATTAGTCAATATCTTATTTTACTGGCAAAAGCATATTTATTGGTACTGAATACATATGTATAAATACATATGTATATATAGTAGATGAATTGTTTTATGGACTGTAACGTGGTATAGTGAAATATAACTTGGATCAGCAAACATTAGTGTTACCTATAGGCAGAAATGGGGAACAGATTCTATATGCTGACATCCACTGTAAATTGTCTCTTCTATCCATTAGAAATTCCAAGACAATAATAAGAAAATTGAATTCCCCCACAAAGATTTTGACATTGGGGTTCTCATAATGGATGCAAGAATTTGTGGAGCTTTTTTTTTTTTTTAATTGATTGGTGTTTGTTTGGATTGACCTGTAAGGAGTATTCTTTTACTACTGGTATAGTGCTGGTTTGTTCAAAATATGTTGTTAATATGCTTAAGTAAGAATTTTTTCTCCAATATAGGAGTTACTATATGGGAACTGATGACCTTTGGAGGAAAACCCTATGATGGAATTCCAACGCGAGAAATCCCTGATTTATTAGAGAAAGGAGAACGTTTGCCTCAGCCTCCCATCTGCACTATTGACGTTTACATGGTCATGGTCAAATGTAAGACTGCAAAATAATGTTATCACCATCATCATTCTTAGTAAAGTAATAGCACAGATTACTCAATCTGTACATTTCTCTGTATTGAAAAATACGACAGTTCAAAAACAATTATGAAGGGAACATATGAACGCCTCTTTGTTGTGACTATTATTAATATAAGGTAATACTCTTCCATGCTATGAAGTCAAAATTATGACTCTTTTATTCTTATAATCTCCATGACAGTCAAATTGCCTGTCGTAAAGAGAGGTAATTAGTCACAATAATGTTATTACTAACATTACTAACATGAATGTTAGTAATAACATTAGTGACCTTTATGGGAAAATATCAGGCTACATAAATGATCTAAACATGAAGGAAAAAAGCTTGAAACTGACAGTTTTAAAAATTAATTTAATAGAAATAGGTCTACTGGTTTTAGTCAGGAGCAAATTAGCAGGACAGGGTGGGAAGTGGGAAGAAATGAATCTATAGTGAGCTAAAAAGATTATAAATGTTTACTTTTTTCAATTTGATCATTTGTTTACATCAAACTCTTACTTTTCTTTTTTCTTCCTATGCCCCAGACACATATGTATTATAAATGTGTTTTTGAAGCACAGACCGTTAATTTGAATAGAATTGAGGAAGTCTCTGGAGTTTCTGGCTTAATTTAAGTGAGATTAACATGCAGCAATCTCTCTTGCATAATCTAAGGCTTTCCCCTTCTGATTTACATGGGGTTAGCAAAGAAACAAACTTGTGAAGGTGAATAAGCATCTCATTAATAAGAGACTTTGGACCCAGGTCTACTCAGATTTATATTCATGACATGTGTGATACATTCTGACAGTGAGGGAGGAAATAAAAAATGTTCTTTGCAGTTCAGGTCAGCCTGCCCTTTTCACTAAGCATAGTTCTATTTACTCAATATTTAGTTGGAGAGAAACCGATACCTCAACTGTGGTTAACCTTTTTTGGCTTCAATAGTTTCAGAAACACCTGTTTTCTCATTAGCATCTTGGCATTAGCAAGCATTTTTTCAAATGAATGCATATAGAATACAGAGCATTTGAGCTTTGTTTGGGGAGAAAAAAAAGCAGATGACATTAATGATACATAAAATGACACCCAAAAAATTCCCAGAATAGGAATAAAAACTGAACTCCCGGAAAAGGAAGGAACAAGCTTTACAGCCTTATTCTATTAAATATTGTTTGGTAGACATCTATGGAAGAAAGTTTAAAAACATGCATGTCTTATATAATTTAATCCTGTAACTAGCATAGGAAATGATTTAAAGTCGTCAGAATTTAGCTCTGATGAAATTATGTAAAACCAAGAAAACACTTTCCCTAATAGAGAATTTTGCCTTTCTTTCGGGGTTTTAATACCTAAGAAGAGGATAATTTGGCAAGAAAATCAAGGAAAGCTTGGTACTTTTATTCTTGTCATCTCATTAGCTAAACAGAGCCTGTAGAGATAAGGTCTGCTTTATCTAGACTCCCAGCTAAATAAGAATACATACCTTGAAAATTGCTGATAGTATTTTTATACTAGACAAGCTAGTACTAAGATAAGCTAATGTCTATTGCTGAACAGGCATTACCAATCACTTTTCATTAGTTTTTTTGTTTGTTTGTTTTTTTGTCCACCAGGACAAATGTAGCACAAGAAAGTTGCTTTTAATTCCTCTTTTCCCCTTTGTACCAGTGTAAGCATTGTAACCAAATCTTTTCTCCTATGTCACTCCTAATACAAAATAATAACTTATATTGCAGTCACATCTTATACGCATCAGAGAAAAAATGTATCTTTTGTTTTACAGTACATTACATTTAGTTATGAATATCAACAAAGAGACCGATAAAGCCTTACCAATTGAGTCCTTTCTTTCACTAGCTTTCTTTCTTTTTCAGATCATTACGATTAAAACAACATTTTTCAAGCTTTTGCTCATATTTTCACAAAATTTAAATTTCAACTCCTTTCTAGTTACGAATATAGTGACATTTTCACTGTGTAAATTTCCAGGTTGGATGATTGATGCTGACAGTAGACCTAAATTTAAGGAACTGGCTGCTGAGTTTTCAAGGATGGCTCGAGACCCTCAAAGATACCTAGTTATTCAGGTGAGTACATTTGACTTATGCCTTTAAGACTAGGTCAATGGCAAACTCACTGCAAAATGAGTAGTATCAGGACTTTGGAACTGTGGAAAGGACCACAAACATGTTGATTAATTAAGCAGAATTATCACGTGAAATGACTTATGGAAAAGAGCTTTTTATTTCATGTCAGATCCACCTTTTAGCACCTTCCCTTAGTATTCAAGTGGCTCTGCTACTGAAGAGATAATTATGATTATACATATACATAAAGAGGTCTTAATCCTCAGACACTTATTTTAGCACCTTGATTTTATTAACATTATGTGTAAGTCATGTTCATTAGTATAATTTTCTTTTTTCAGAACAAAAGGAAGACAGATTTTTGTTTTAATCTTGCCCATGCTTGAAGACAGTGAATCAAAAGTTTCAGTATATTATTTAATTTCCCCAAAAATATTTTAAAATATGTTTTGTTTTATTTGGAGAGATATGCAGTATCTAAGCAATAACTCAATTCAAATGAATTGATGCACATTTTAATCAACCAACCAAAGAAATATTTTATATTTAACACTAGAAAAATAGATAGACTTGGATAATTAAAAAATAATAGTATATTTCTCTATGATTATTTTCACCTAAACTCTAAACAAATGGGCCTTGGACTAGAGTGTATTATGTTTCCTCAGTAAAGCAAGGTAGCCTTTGTTTTCATATCGACAGTCTGACATAAAGATAAAAGCTAGGTTTTAGAAGATACTTATTTCCATTTATTTTTTCCTCAAAATTAGTTTTCATGAACTGAAATTGTTTCCAAAAATTAAGAAATAGACGAGGTGAGGAAGAGCATAACAAAGGTTTTGGTGTCTTTCTCGTACTCCTTTACTCTATTTGCCACTTGCACTGTGAGTTTTGAATGCCCCTACTTTGATAATGTAGCCAGTATGCTATAGAATAAAGTAAAGTATAGACCCTATGGTCCTGATAATCCTACAGCATCAAACCAACCAAATAAAATAAACGTTGATAAATTGATCACCTTTTATTGTTTATTCTTAAAGTTGCAACCCATACACTATCTGGGCAATGAACAATTATTTTCAGACCTGAAATTGATTTTACCTCCCTAAAAACATCTTTTGATTTTGCTTTATTATTCTCTAATGGCATTTATCATATTCTCCTTGTATAAAGTTTGTTTACCTGGCCCTATCATTTCTAAGCATGTTATAGGTTTCTTAATGGCCAGTGGTTGTGCTAAAGACTTGTTTTTTTTAAAACGTGTGTATGAATTTTTCAACCATTTGTTATGATATTACATAAATTTATTACAGAGACCACATATTTAAGATAAGAAAGAATCATATTTGTGTCTGATGGGCAATCTTTTAGGGTGATGATCGTATGAAGCTTCCCAGTCCAAATGACAGCAAGTTCTTTCAGAATCTCTTGGATGAAGAGGATTTGGAAGATATGATGGATGCTGAGGAGTACTTGGTCCCTCAGGCTTTCAACATCCCACCTCCCATCTATACTTCCAGAGCAAGAATTGACTCGAATAGGGTAAGAAATAATTATATACAGATATCATATTCTTTCTGAGATATAAAATCATGTAATAGTTCATAAGCACTAACATTTCAAAATAATTATATAGCTCAAATCAATGTGATGCCTAGATTAAAAATCAATGTGATGCCTAGATTAAAAATATACCATACCCACAAAAGATGTGCCAATCTTGCCATATATAGTTAATTTTGGAAGACAAGCATGGACAATACAACATGTACCCTGAAATACCTTCAAGATTTCAGAAGCAAAACATTT
Organism: Pan paniscus; assembly: GCF_029289425.2. Lineage (NCBI taxonomy): Eukaryota > Metazoa > Chordata > Mammalia > Primates > Hominidae > Pan > Pan paniscus. The sequence continues at coordinate 114,035,448 of NC_073262.2, read as the reverse complement.
TCCTCATCTTAATTTATTTAAAACAAATCTTAACTTTAAAAAACAATTCCAACTAATAAAACCATTATGTGTATATAAATAAATGAAAATTCCTACCAAGTAGGCTTTCTACTTTTCTTTCTTAAAAAGATATTATGATGTATTAGTCAAGAAGTAATACAAGTATAAATCTCTTTCACTTATTTAAGAAAAATTAGATATTTTCTGTCAAGTTGAAGTAGAAACACAGAAAACCGTGCAGTCCTTTGAACCTAATCATATCGAAAAGGCTGCTGAGAAGTAGATTTTTGTTTTTAAGAAGTAGATTTAAGTTTTGAAAGAAGTTTCTGAAAACACTTTACATTTTAAATGTTAAACCTACTCTATATGAATTCCATGTTTTCTTTGAAAGCTGTCAAATCCATGCATTTATTTTTATAAATTCATTCCTCATACATTCAACATATATTGAGTACCACTGTATGTGAAGCATTAGTATACATTTAAGACTCAAAGAATTTTGATACAACTTCTGCTTTCAAGAAGTGACCACCTTAATCAAAGAATCATACAGATAGAGGGACTGCATAATAAGTGCTGTAATCCAGTATTCACTGACCAGTACGGAGCATGAAGAAGTAGTAAATTTGTGTCTGTAATCAATTTCTTCCATTGATAAGATATAAACATGATGCTTAATTTTTTCTAGAAGATAATTCTTTTCTCTTACTCTCCTTCTTTATCTAAGAACATTATCATAGCTAGTAGAACCGACAGCATCCGATTTCTCTTGACCATAGCCATAAGAATATTTTCAACTTGCTGCTCATTATCTAACATAATTTGCTTTATTTCATATTGATTGCAATAATTAAGTAATATTCCCCTGGTGTTTACTATTCAACACATATATGTTAACCTCCTTAATCCTTAAACAAACTTCATGAGGTTCTATTATTATCATCCCCTTCTTTCAAAGGAAGAAACTTGCCACAGAGAAGTCAGGTGATATGACTGGTGTCACACAGCTAGTCAGTGGAAGAGAGGAATAATGTAATCTAGATATCTGCCTACTACACTGTAGTTTTGCTTCAAAGTTACTGAAGCATGTTATTTCCATGATGTGATTAGAGTCTGGGACTTGTCTTGTTTGGGAAATTTCCCGGGTGGTTTTCTTATAAAATGCATCTCAAATCTGCTCTACACCTTTTACTCATCTACCTCCATTTAGAAGATCTGTTATGGAAAGAGACAAAGATGGAGACCTCAATTATTTTTTCTTTTCTATTAAAAAATATTATAGTACAAACTGAAAACTTTATCACATGCCCAATGGGGAGTAGATAACTAAAAGTTTTAAAAATTAGATCAATGGATAGGTAATGAATAATCAGTCTTTTGCTTGTGAGAGGGGAAGAAAGCAGTTAAGGTGTATAAAGGAGGCTCTCTCTACGCTTTGCAAAATGATCAAATTATATACCTTTGTATTTATAATTTTAAGCGACAAATTCATTACTTCTGGTTACAACAGTGAAATTTCAAAAAAAAATAGTTTTTCTTTCTTAGCTTGTAATGCTATAAATCTTTTTCTTTTTATAAGAATTCTTACATTTCAGCTATAGGAATTCTTACATTTCAGCTTTTTGTTCATTTTAATTTATAATTCTCAGTGCAAGAAATTCTTAATAAAGGTTTGAGCTAGCTAGATGGAATTATTGAGACAAAGTCTAAATCACCCGTGGACTTATTTGACCTTTAGCCATCATTTCTTATTCCACATTATAAAACAATGTTACCTGTAGATTTCTTTTTACTTTTTCAGTCCTTGGAAAAGAAATTGTGCTTAAATATCATTTTATGCTCAGGCATTTAAAAAGCTTTATTTGTCATCTATATTGTCCTAATAGTTTTCAGTCTGGCTTTACATAACTTTTACGGAAATTTCTAATATGTACAAATGCCATGTTCCTCCTTTCTTTCCTACATGGCTGAATTAGAAAACAAATTACTTCCATTTTAAGTTTGGCTGAATTAGAAAACAAATTACTTCCATTTTAAGTTTGGCTAAATTAGAAAACAAATTACTTCCATTTTAAGTTTGGTGGCTAAATAACGTGCTAAGGGAACATCTTAAAAGTGAATTTTGATCAAGTATTTCTTAAGCATATGTGATAGACTTTGAAACAAAAAAAAATGCATTTTGAAAATATAGGCTCCACCGCGCACTAATTAAGAAACTTACTTTAGGTAATGTTCTGAATATCTCTATGACTTTGTTTCCTCATTTTCTAAATGCAATATTGCCTATCTTGTATGAGTGTTAGGCAATTAACTTTAAAAAATTGCAGAGTATTTATAATGCCAGGTAAACAAATTTTATTACTCTACTTTTAGAATCATCAATTTCACTTTTCATTTTTACCATTTCCATTTTTACCTTTTTCCTTGTCAATATCATATATCATAAATAATCACACTTTCTTATAAGGTGCTCTACCCACTATCTATGAAAAGCTTGTTGATGCAATTACTGCTTGGCCAGAAAATTATTTCTGCTGATGTGTTCTAATATCAAATAAAGACAGAAGTAATTTTTTATAGTGCTTTTGATTTTTTCAATTCCACAAATATTTTGATAAATTACAACTTTAAAGCAATGAATCAATTCAAAATACAATGTTTATATTTGTCCAGAAAGTTGATGAATACAAATTTAAGTCATGCTAGAAAACACTTACCTAATTTACAGCTGCTGTTACTATTGTTAGATATACTTTTAATATTACCTTAAAATTTTTTCTTTTTTGAGACAGGATCTCACTCTGTCACCCAGGCTGGAGTGCAGTAGCACGATCTTGGCTCAGTGCAACCTCCACATATCAAGCTCAGGAGATCCTCCCATCTCTGCCTCCAGAGTAGCACCACAGGTGCATGCCACCCTGCCCAGCTAATTTTTTATATTTTTTTGTAGAGACAGGGTTTCCTTATGTTGCCAAGGCTACTCTTGAACTCCAGAGCTCAAGCAATCCACCCACCGTGGCCTCCCAAAGTGCTGAGATTACAAGTGTGAGCCACCATGCCTGGCCTCAAATCTTTTTAAGCAATAATACACCAAAAGCTATTTTACTCTAGCGTGATGTAAAAAATAGGAGAAAATGAGAAGCTATTTAACTTCTGCAAACAGTGCTCTATATCTGTAAAATGGGGATTTAAAAATTTTCTCACGGAATATTATGAAGATTACCTTTTTAGTGTATGCATGCACGTTACCTATTAATGGACCTGGAATAGATGCTCCAATAGTGTGGAAATAAATGAATATTAAATAGTGTGGAAATAAATGAATATTAACCAAATGAAAAAAGCAAAGAGTATTTATTCAGAGACTGCTATAGCAAGAAAGTCAGCTCCATCAGTTACATTTTGGCAGAGACTTAAAGGCCCGCAGAGGAGTGGGAAAGCTGTGTAGGGTTAAAAAAAAAAAAAAAAAAAAGGGAAGGCTTCATCTATGCCCTCATTAGAGACTGTTGGCCTGGGGAAGCTATAGGCAGGATAACTAGAAGCCATTGGTTAGAGGTGCATGTTTGACTTTTTTCTGTTGGTCTGAAGTTGGAAGCAAGGACAAAAATTAGGAAAGCTGCCAGTTATTAATCAATTTTGGTCATTTGGAGCTGATTGTTATACAAGTAATTGTGTAGCTTCCTGGGTTGTTACTAGAGATAGCAATCTGACTTCCTGCAAATCTGATTTACAAAAGGCTGGTTTGCTGGGCTGTTTATTGTAGATAAGGAGGTTTGCTTCCCAATTTGTTTCTATTTTTACATATGGTCAGGCCATTGTCCCTTTGTATTTTCAGTCTATTGGATTTAGTTTCCATTGCGGCCTTCTTTTCTCTAGATATTTAAACACATGCTGCCTAATATTTTCGATTACATGTTCAGCATAATTTAAAAATTCTCCATAGGTTTTTTTTTTCTTTTTTGTTACAATGGCTAAGTTCGGTCTTTTGAGTTACCTAGAATTACATTTTTTTGATATAACAAATTGTATATTAAATGAAATAGCAATGAATAAAAATAGTGAATAAACTGATGTGGCTGAAGATATTTTAGCTTTAATGATATTAGAAAATTTAATTTAATGTAAAAGCTTCCATGTATTTTTATAGAGGAAGACATAGTTTCAATTGCAAGCCCATCCAGTCATTTGTAAGCAATAGTTTTAAGATTAAATGCTCCACCTCTGTCAAAACATATCAGCTAACTCTTAATTATCTCAGCCAGTGGAAGACAGAGAAATTGTAGCTACTCCACATTAGTGAAGTGAGTAACCCGCAATGGATTTATCATCACAATCTAACTTCTTTTTCCCTTCTTTTCTATCTGCTAAGAAGTAACTCTATTAAATAGATTTATTTGCATTTTCCTCTTCCTCTTACACGCTTTCTCCCAGAATAGATATATAAATAAACTGAAAAATAAAATGTAAGCAGAAGTGAAGAAGAATGAAGAAAATTAAAGAAGTTTGGTATCTCAAAAATTTGATCAATTTCTAAGTCATTGAATGTAAGTTGAGTATCTTGACTGCTAAAAATATGATTCTATATATTTATTTTACACCATATCACTTTGCTCTCAGATTAGATTTCATAACTTTAATATAGATATTTATTTTTATAAGGTTACCACACACACTGTAATTAACCATGAGATTTTTATAAATTTAGCCCCAACTCCTGCATAAAAAGAAATGCAAGCAAATCTTTGGTCTCTCCTGTAAGATTTATTATATTTTGCTATATGTTTCCTTATGATGCATAAACCAGTAGAAGTTTGAGCAAAATGATAATGCAGACACAATGATGTCATTCTCAATAATGACATTTGAAAATGTAAGTTTCAATGGGATTTGTCTTAGTATTTCAATAAATCAAAATCCTGTCCCTTTATGAAATAATAAAAATAGTAATAATAATAATAATATCAGCTAAAACTTACTGAATGCTCACTATAACCCAAGTACTATGCTAAGTGATTTAAATTAAATATCTCACTTTTATTTCACAAAGCCCTAGGAGGTAACTACTACTGCCAGTCCAATTTTAAGAGTTTAAAAAAATAATTGAGCTATGGACAGTTTACGTAACTTACAAATGATAAGAAAAAGAGCTAGAAATCGAGTCTGGATTTCAGTTGTCCCACACAAAGGCCATATTTCTAAGCTAACAGAGGGGATGGAGGAGGGAGACTTCTCATTTCAAGTTGCTATTAAACATCTTGCTACTGAAGGACCCTAAAACTTTTCATTCACTTTACGGTAATCTGGATAAAAAAACTAAATTGAAAGTCAGAAATCTCACATTCTGGAACCAAATCGATGAAGCTTTAACCTTAGTTATGTTTTAAAATATTGCCTGATTATATCTCATGCATTAAAATTGTATTTTCTTTCTTTTCTTTTCTTTTTTAATTGAGACTGTGTCTTGGCTCTGTCACCCAGGCTGGAGTGCAGTGACGCAATCTCAGCTTACTGCAACCTCTGCCTCCCAGGTTCAAGCAATCCTCCTGCCTTAGCCTCCCAAGTAGCTGGAACTAAGGCATGCACCACCATGCCTGGCTAATTTTTGTATTTTTAGTAGAGACAGGGTTTCACCTGTTGGCCAGGCTGGTCTCGAATTTCTGACCTCAAGTGATTTGCCCGCCTCAGCCTCCCAAAGTGTTGAGATATAGGCGTGAGCCACCACGCCAGGTCACGCTGTATTTTCTTCTAAGAAACATTTCATCAGAAAATGATCAAAAACATTTTGGCCTACCTCTGATAGAGGTAGGAGGCAGACAAAGACCTAGGCAGATAGGGAAGGGTCCCCAGAGAGTCTCCAACTCGCCCCCACAAGTGTTTACACCAGATATTTTGTGCAGATAAGGAAGCCTGCATGGGGTGCTTGCCTGGGCGTGCCCGCAGTGGACTGGAAGCCCACATGCACTGGGGGAATGGGGTGGAACCACCAGGAATTTGCGCCTTATCCAGGGAAGGAGCCTGGCCTCTTTATCTCGTGTGTGGTGGTGCTAGTATTCAATTTGAGGGAGGTGGAAACCTGCTTGCAGGACCCCCTCTCTTTGCTGAGAGCTTTCTTTTTCACTTAATACATTCCACCTTCCTCACCCTTCAATGTGTCCGCATGCCTAATTCTTCATGGTTGTCAAACAAAAACCCAGATTAGCTGAGCTAAGGGGCAAAAAAAAATCCTGCATCACCTCTATGCATAACTTTTTTCCTTATGTGATTGAACATAGAAGAGAAAACCCTATGCACACAAGTTAAGGAAGTATCGCATAGCTAAATGATATAGTGCGAGAATTTTGTGATGATATGACAAGGTTACTGTGGTTGCAATTTACCAAGGATCAACATCACTTCTAACAACGGCTGCTACTTGATGATAAATGATTGTAGTCTCAGGATATTGGCTTGACATGATGGTATCTTTGACACGATGCTTGAGGGTTTTTGTTTATTTGTTTGTTTTTATTAAGACAAAATAAGGGGCTCTTCTTCTTAAGATCCTCCCTATGACAAGGGCTTTTGTTTGTTTTTGGTTTTTTTATTTTTTTTAATCAATGTGTGTGTGTGTGTGTGTGTGTGTTTTTTTTTTTAAGACAGGGTCTCTCTCTGTCCCCAAGCCAGAGTGCAGTGGCACAATCATTCATGGTTCACTGCGGTCTTGACCTTTCTGCCTCAGCCTCCTGAATAGCTAAGACTATAGTTGTGTACTGCCATGCCCGGGTAATTTAAAAAAACATTTTTTTTATGTGAAGACATGGTCTCACTGTGTTGTCCAAGATGGTGTCAAACTCCTGGCCTCAAGTAATCCTCCCTCCTTGGCCTCCCAAAGCACTAGGATTACAAGCGTGAGCCACAGCACTGGGCCTAAGTAGAAATTTTTTAAATTGTTCAATTTCTTTTCTTTCTTTCTTTCTTTTTTTTTTTGAGACAGTCCCACTCTGTTGCCAGGCTGGAGTGATCTCGGCTCATTGCAATCTCCACTTCCCAGGTTCAAGCGATTCTCCTGCCTCAGCCTCCTGAGTAGCTGGGATTACAGGCACACGCCACCACACTTGGCTAATTTTTGTATTTTTAGTAGAGACAGGGTTTCACCATGTTGGACAGGATGGTCTGGATCTCCTGACCTCGTCATCCACCCCTCTCAGCCTCCCAAAGTGCTAGGATTACAGACGTGAGCCACCATGCCTGGCCAAATTGTTCAATTTCTTATAATGAAAGAGTAAATGAATTAATATATTGAATGTTTATCACAGGCTAGGTACTGTGTTGGGCAATGAGAGTACAAAGTTGGAAGACAGAGGTCCTGCCATCAAAGAGTTAATATTCTAGTTGAGGAGATAATATTCTGAGAGAGACATGCCAGGAATTATAGGAAAAAGACAAAGGAAGCTAAATCAGTTTAAGAGGTTATAAAAAGTCATTTTAAATGTATCTTTGTGGAGGCTGATTATCTAGCTTGGAATAGAAATCAATCATTTTGGTGGAGCAGATGAGCAGATCTGAAATGGATCAGAAGAAAGGCAAAAACAAACAAACAAATAAAACCCCCCACCACAAACAAAGGTGAAGAAATGTGTTTTTGTTACTTTTTAATTTCTACTTTTTGTAATATTTCTATATTGCACATGCTTGAGAACTTTTATCAGGAGGTGAGATGGACTTTCTTCCAATTTTCTTTTTTTTCTGTCAATGTTAGGATGGCTTGAAACATGATTTTGAAATCTCTTGCTCCTCATTAAATTATTCAATTTAAAAACTTTTTGTTTTTTCCTCTTAGCCTTCCTGAAAAACAGCTCTCAAATTCCTATCTTCTGTTTCTGTTGTCTTGAATCTATTTCAGGCCCTTATCACTTCACAGAAGTTACTATAATATTACTCTAATCGATATCCAATTAGTTTTATTTTATTTTTTTTGGAAAATAGGCTCAATTTTTAAATAATAGTGTTTACATTGTACCAAGTGAAATACAATATTAATTAATATTTCCATGCTTTATCATTTATTGGCACCAATTTTTATTTTTTGGCCTTCATCTATTTAGAATACAGCTTTCTATTCTTTCCATCAAGGGAATAAACTGGAATGATGCATGTTTTAGTAGGTCTCTCTTCAAATGATATATAATCCTATTGTTACTAACAGTTGAAGGATTTTTGAACGTTTAGCCAAGGAAATGCCTTGGTCATTCCAGTTGACCAGTCACTGCAATTTATTTTCCACTCTTCTCTAACTCACACACACAAAACTGCCCAGAGCTGCAAGCATCATCCCAACATTGATCTCTTTCAAAATATAGATCATGTTGGTGCTTTCTGTTTGACTTTAGAGGTGTGGCTGGATAATTTGCATATTTTAAGAAAGAGCTCCTCTCCTTATGTATTATAGATTTGACTGTTGTTTTTAAATAAGAACATAATGTCAAATTGCATTCATTTGTCCTTCCAAGCTCTTGGAAATTACAGGGATATCAAAAATGGTTCTGACCCCTCTGATTTTCCACTAATTTGAGAAACCTTTCAAATACTTAATTTATATATAACAAAAATATCAAGGGACCTTTTTGTGCAATGTCTTTTCTACCAGTGACTTTCTTAAAATCTGGATATATTAGTTTAGTTATGCTATTCTTTGTAAGATTTACTTGTATTTAACACGGTACCTTAGGCTGGGCATGGTGGCTCACACCTGTAATCCCAGCACTTTGGGAGGTTGAGGCGGGTGGATCATGAGGTCAGCAGATGGAGACCATCCTGGCCAACATGGTGAAACCCCATCTCTACTAAAACTACAAAAATTACCTGGGTGTAGCGGCGCATGCCTATAATCCCAGCTACTCAGGAGGCTGAGGCAAGAGGATCACTTGAACCTGGGAGGTGGAGGCTGCAGTGAGCCGAGATCACGCCACTGTACTTCAGCCTGGCAACAGAGCTAGACTCTGTCTCAAAATAAAACAAAACAAAATTAAATTTAAAAAACAAAGGTTTTTTTACAAATTGTTATTGTTCTTTAATTTATCCCTGACTTCCTAAGGATTTTCATAGGGTTGGGTTATAATATCTTATTAAACTTAATGTCAAGCCTTCTATAGTACCAGCTCTGAATTCTAAATTCTTCATTTAGCCCTGTCTTTAGGAATTACAAACAAAATTGAACTATTTTCTCAATTTCTTTAGTAATAAAGAGGTAAGTTTTAATTTATCAAATTGTATCTCCAAGTATCATACAAATCACTTCTAGTAGATTTGAACTTTGTATAATGCCTCCTTGTTATGGTACAGTATGAATTCCTCTATAGTCACTGCTTTATTCTTCAGGGAATCTGTTTTTTCCATTGTTAAATAATTGCCTGTATCCCTTTCGACATTTTCTCTTATAATAAATGTTAATCTTATTATTTTTCTCTTTAATATTTAAACAAAGTCTAGTCCTTTATGTGTGTAAAACTGAATACCATTGGTATTATAAACCTATAAATGCATGTTTACACATGTGAAAGAGGTGAAATATTTCTCATAGCGTGGTAAATCACAATGATTTTACTCCTCACCCAAACTGAAGCAGCAGCCTGATATTTATAACTGACCTCCAATTCGGGAAAAGAGGAGAGATTGGCAATGTGTGTATATATATACATTTAAAACAAATACATTATTCATTGCGTATAAAGTCCCACACTCTCATTGACATGCAGACACCAGGCTCTCCTTACAATATGGACAACATAATTTAACATCCTTCCTTTGGCACTTGGTTTTCCTTCTTTTTCCCTAGCATGTATGTCCTTCTCTGAACATATGTTTCCACTAGATTTTCTCTGAATAGAAATACAACCAGTGTGGTTTGTCCTTGGCCTTAGTATATATAGATGAACTCTGAGTGAAGTGACTTGCTTCACTGAGATGCACTGTTATAGTACGAGGTGGATGCATAAGTAACTATGTACTCGCGGAGTGTCAGAGTTGCAAGGGACCTTAAAGACATTCTAGTGTAAACCCTTTCATCTTATATGTGTATACTGATACTGGAAAATATAAAACCTGTAGCCCAGTGTCCTTGTGCTTCTAAGGGATATGTGAGAAGCTTCAGTTTCTCAAGTCTAACTCTAGTATTCAGACCTCTATTGCTCTATTGGTTCCCCCCACCCCTGGTCAAAACCATGAAAATCTTGATTTTTGACTTTAAGTTTAGTGAGATTTAGTATCAATTGGCTTAAAAGGATCTTACTGGGAGCACAGTGAGAAGCCAGAGCCCCTGCTCGATTTATGCCTCTGTGAGACTCCCTGTAATCAAGAGTTAATGATTAGGAGGAACAAATGGAATTGATAGAGCCAAAATCAGAGCAAAAAAGCAGGGACAACAATGTCTGTATCGGGACTCAGTCATTACCTACTTGAAGATAAAATGATCCTTACAAATTAAACAAATGTTTCAAAATTCTCAAACACAAACCCAAATATAGCTACCATTTATTGATCACATATTCATGTATTAGGCTCTGCTTGGAGCTTTTTTACATTTATTACCCTTAACCTTCATAACAAGGGTAAATGAAAAGCATTATTATGGCCATTTTACAAAAGCAAAAATGAAGCAGAGAGGCAAAGTATTTTTGCTGAGACTTCCAGGTTACATGGTAAAAAGTAAGGTTTTTTTACTGATTTGTCTATGCTTTTAACTCTCACCCTTCATTTGGTTAAAAAAATATATATAATAATCTTCAATAAATAGCAATTAAATAAAATATAAGCCTAATAATCATTCAAAAAGAGCTCATTAAAAGATGGAAGAGATGGTACAGACTTCTACTTTATTTAATTTGTTTTTTAAATATTGGGGACAAATTTTATGAAGCCTTTTTCATTTTACTCTAGACTATGAAGTACTATTTTGAAAAATATCCTGTCCCTTTTACATCCTCAGAGTTTGCTACAAGCAGTGTAATTCAAATCAGTGAATCACTTTTATTCTTGTGACATTCACAAAAATAAGTGACAGCTGAACAGTGCTTAAAAGTTTGCAAAGCATTTTGGCATCTGTGGCATTTTATTTTTACACCAGAATCCCAATTATACAGAACACTAAATTCTTGGCCTATTAAATAACTCAGTAACTTGGTTAAGAGCTTGGCAAATACCAGACGAGTGTCAGGTCTTCCGGCTCCAAAGAGAATGACCTATCTAGTAAATAATGATTCACCTGAAAGAACAACTTGTGCTTATTGTTTGTAGCTTCTTATCAGCACTAGACTTGGCTGCTGCCAAACATGTTTCTACAACACTAAGACAATGCGTGTCTTAGAAACACTGCTTGTTTAAGGAGAGTCTGGCGCTAAAGAATGTTTCAGAGATCTTTATGAAATTATTTTACACTTGAGCAACTATCAGCTGGCACGAGAAGCCTTTCTGAACAGTTGAAATAGGCTTCATCCACTCTTTGTTAAAAAGTGCTAAAGAGGAAAATCAGAGCTGGAAAAGGACACAAAGAGGTGGGAGGGACAACTAGAGAGGATCCTTAGATTGAGAATGTTAATGAATGTTTTATCTAAATCATTTAGATGGTTAATTTTTAGTATTACTGCTACAAGATTCACAGCTCTGCTGTAAATTACTGGGAAAATCTCATCAAGAAGCCTATTCTTTACTGTACTAGACCTAGAAAGGACAATTGTGAGTTTCTTTACCCTTTATATAATAGAAGTGGCACATTATCATCAACTTTCTATTCAAATTTTTTGGAAGTTATTTAATTTATGTATGTATGTATTTATTTATTTATTTTACAAATCCATCTTTGTCTGCCAGAGCTCCCTGTTCAGGCCAGCCTGCTATGATGATTGCTTCTGCAAAGGCTTGAGAGAGAGAGATGCTCTATTTTATTCTCAATAAGGACTGATGGCATTTTGAGAGGCTCAGAATATCCTTTGATTACTCCGTGAAACAGAATGGAGAAGATGGTTGTGGATAGTGGGGGGTGGGCTGGCTCATCAGCTTTCCTTTGTGCACTTTCTGCAGTTGAACATATCCTAATCACAAGGATCTTGTGTTTCAGTCCCTTTCCTCGCTCACCTGCCCAAATGAAAAGTTCTCTTTTCAGTTCAGAATTCTGACATAGCAGCGTGTTCTAAAGAGAGGCTAATTTGTGTTCTGTCGTTTTTATTCAGACATTGTAAATGAATGGCTGTGGACCAGCCTCTCATTACACTTGAGCAAAAGCTGAATTGAGGGATGGGTAGACCACCGTGGGAAAAATTCCAAATACTATGACTATATCTCTTGCAGCAAAATATGCTACATTATGATGAAAGAAGTACAGTAAATCAAAAAGGGAAAGAAATTGGAAGTTTAATCTACAACCAATTTAGTTTGCTTTTTCCAACAATAATCATAGACAATTGTTTAGCAACATTCATACTTAATTGTTTCCCTCCCTGGAAGAAAAAAAAATAGTGTTTATAATTCCTAGCGTATGGAGATGTTGAGGTATACATAATTCATATTCATTTGGAGCCTACTACAGTCTCTTCTTAGTTAGAGTCCGGTATTGTAGTTATGTGTTAGAGAGACCAGGCTACAGGATATTCTTGGGTCGAAATGACTAAATGCATTCTTTTGTGTCTAGTAATTACATATAAGAGTATTAAATTCCTCAAAGAGTAAATAACAATAGGTGATACCTGTTATCACTTATCTTTTGCCAAGTACCATAGTGTCTAATATTTATTAGTTTATTAAATCTCATGAAAACCCCTTGAGTTTAGTTTTTTAAAATTTATTTTTATTTTTTTGAGACAGAGTCTTGCTGTGACACTCAGGCCAGAGTACAGTGGGGTGATCTCAGCTCACTGCAACCTCCCTACTCTGGGATCAAGCAATCCTCTTACCTCAGCCTCCTGAGTAGCTGGAACTGCAGGCATGCACCATCAAACCCAGCTAATTTTTTATTTTTTGTTGAGATGGGTTTTTGCCATGTTGCCCAGGCTGGTTTCAAATTCCTGGGCTCAAGCAATCTACCCACCTTGGCCTTCCAAAGTTCTGGGATTATAAACATGAGGCACTGCACCTGGCCTTGAGTTTAGTTTTTTCTATTTTATTTTTCTACTATTTTAGTATTTACTATTTTTTGTTTATTATCTATCTACTACTATTTTTATCACTTTTGTGGGTAAACCGAGGCACAGCTATTCAATGACAAAACCTGGAAGCCTGGCTCGAGAGTCCCTTGAGGCTGCACTGTTTACCAAAATGATGCATTGCCTCTCAGTCTGCCTCTGACATTTCTTTTCTCTTTTATTATTGCTATAAGATCAGTACTCAGTACATTAAAGATGAGTATATCAGTAAAGAATTTTGACTTTTTGAATGTTTTTATCATCAGATTCCTCATAAATGTTAATTTTGATCTTTAAGGGGCTAAATCATCTTACTATTAGCTGTGTATCCATTAATTCAGACTTAGAAATTTCTACTTACCTATATTGAATAATGATTAATTCAGGCAAGTAGCAAAAGCATTTATTCATTCAATAATTGATCCATTCATCAAACATTTATTTAGGTATCTACTATATATCTGAACTAATGATTTCCCACTAGAGCCATATGCAGTTGTGCCCTCTTATTTGTGGAAGAAATTTATGAATAAGTAACTAGCCAATAAAATGCAATGAGAAAGTGTTATAATAGGGACAAAGAGAATACGTAAGGGATCATTTGAGCAAATAAGGGTTTTTAAGCAGGGGCATGGCAAAGTCAGACCTGGCTTCTAGTAAGAAAATTCTGGTAGCTTTTTATTATGTGAATTAAAACAAAGAGAGATTTGATTATTTCTTGAGTCACAGGACATGAGTGGAAAGTTTGATGGAAGTGATGGTTTTGAGATAGAAACAACAGGATTTGGGTATCAGTTGGATGTTGCGGAGTGGGAAGGAGAGAAGTCTAGGGTGACTAGGAAGACGTTAACGTTACTATTAATACATGAAAACAGAGGAGTAGATTAAGGAGATGTAATTAATATTTTAAAACATAAGTAGATATAGTCATTAGATAGGAATGTGTGTCTAGAGCTCGAGTGAAGTTAACTCATAATTTGGAAACCATTATTATTCTTGATTCGTGACATCTTACTATTCTTTTTGAGAGAAATTTTGGTAGAATGTAGAACTAGTGAAGAGCCGAATAAAATTGATTGAGGAGTTAAAGGCAGGAAATGTGAATTTCTCTGAAAAACTCATCTATGTGAAAGGAAGAAAGGACGCAGAATGTGAATTCAGAAAGGAAGATGAGTCAGAGGAAGTTTTCTAGAATAATGGGCATCCAAATATTAGAGACGAGTGAGCCAGTGAAATCACAGAGATTACGGAAGATAATAGGGGATAGGTGGAGAAAACTCTGGGAGGAGTTAGGGGAAGGTATGTCCAACACATTTGTAGAAAAGTTTATCTTAGGCAAGAAGAAGTACATTTGGCATGATAAAATTTAAGAATGAGATTTTTAACCCATGTGTCAGATGGAAGTTTCTCTGTCCCTTGAGCATTAGATACAATTTTATTGAACCTGAAATTCACGAACGGAAGACATTCAAATTGCTTCCTCATATTTTCTTTTAATTCACTGAGGATAAAGTGCTGATTGAGGCAATTTAGTGATATGGCAACATAGCATATCATGGAATCTGAGGTCTGACTGCCTGTACTTAACTAGTTCTGTAAACTTGGCCACTTACTTAACCTCTTGGTTTGTTCTACTCTAAAATGATGATAAGAATAATATCTACCACAGGTATATATGAGGATGTAGTGCAGCAATATAGGTAAAGCACTTCAAACTAACAACTCATTAACTGTTAGCTCTTCTCTTTTTTAAGTTCCAATTTCCTAATTTCCACATTTTATTAATTCTCACCACTTCCTTGATTTCCACAGATCAGTCTCTTCTCTCATTTATCCAACAACAAAAATAACTCACATCCAGATTTCATGAATTTGGCAGATTAGATTGAAAACAGAACTGGTGGACTAGGTTGAAGGGGTCACTTCATAGAAAGTACAGTCACCTACTGTTTAATCCTCTTCTCTCTCTGCCTTTTTCAGCTGTTTCCTCCCAGACTGATCTGGAGCTGCAAAATTTCCTTTCTCTATTTTGTTGTATAATTTTCCTTCTCATCTGAAGCCTTGGTACTCAACTCTCAGTTGACTCACCAACTACACAAACAAACACTTAACCAAGATTTTAAAAAAATGTTTTAACAAAGTTAAAAAAAAATGTTTTAACAAAGTTAGTTGTCTGTCAAGAGACAATTCAGTCCAGTTGTAATAACAAGTAGTAAATTTTCTATTTTATTATAATTTAGAGGTTAAATTGAGGGACATTGAGGTACTTCCAACCTATAGACATTTGGATTCTGTTCTCTCTATTATATTGAGAGTAGGCTGTTGACAGAGAGGGAGAAGAGCAGGGCTGTGTTAGGAAGCTTAGAGACTGGCTAAGGCTTAAGAAAAATGCCACAGTAAGGCATACAAACAAAGACAAATGAGGGGATAGTAAATCTAAGGATCACCAAAGGCATAGAAAACTTGGCTTTTTTGAGGCACCATTCTGCTTGAATGCATGACTGTTCAGTAGCACTGATGGAACTGGCAGCAAGGGAGAGGGAACAAAAGAGATAAATCAAGAGTTGAGCTCCGGTAGGGCAGTTGCAAAAATAATGCTGAAGCTGAAGGCACTAAAGGTTACATTGAGGATCAGTGATGTAAGGATAAAGGATAATGGGGTATAAGTAACTTATTTCTTTTTCTCTTATCTATGTACCTAATTATACATAATTACGTAAATACTAACGTTGTATATCTGCTGTCAACTGAGTATGCTAGGTTCTTGACATAACATTCCCATAAAATGTAATACTAAGGAAAAGGAAGGAACATTCTTTCCTCATGTTAGGCAAAGGAAACTGGGACTTAGAGAGGTTGAGAAGCTTGTAAAATAGCTTTGGTAAGTGCCAAAGTATTCAAAACCATACCTGGCTTACTTCAAAGCCCATGCTGGAAAAATAAAGTGCCAAGGGATTAATTGAGGAGCAGAAAAAAATAAAAGGCAGAAGAACCGATTGAGTCAGAGAAAGGAAATCAATGCACAGAAAGAATAAGAGATTGTGGTCAGAGAAAGGGATTCTTAAAGAATTGGCATTGAGAGCTTTTCACAGTGATGTCAAAATGTATACGCAGCTATATGGTAGTTAAAGCAGCTATATGGTAGTTAAAGTGCAGTGGAGATAAGATTGTAGGCAAGGAGGAGGCTCCAGAATTATAATCCTTAGGTATTTAGTGGGGTCCATGGTGAAAGGTTTTGGGACCAAGCCAGGCATAATTGCAATCTCAGTGATACCAATGAGCATGAACACTCTGAGTGCTGGACAATGCCTCCAAAGACTGTAGATTATAGTCACAAAGATAAGAACCTGTGGTATAATTGTTTAGCATGAGTCTTCAAAAGAAGAAGGGCTTGAATGAATTTTGAAGAGCTAGTATCTGGAATCTTACAGCATATTAACCTTGGCTCTGAGGCCTGAGTTGAATCATGGAATAGACATTCTCCATTAGATGAAATATTCCAAGAAAGCAAGAAAGGATGTGCAGAGTGGCTTCTCGTGAAAGCCAGATTTTTGGTAAATAATAAACTGTAGGGAACATTTTCAGAAACAGCGAGGTTGGAAAAGGGGCAGTCCAGGTTTTGTGGAGCCAGACACTAATAATTGAGAGTAGAGGTGGAGCCTCTTTGAGAAAGAGAACACAAAAATGAAAATTTTACTTTTGCAAATTTTATAAAACCCCCAAATCATGTGAATCTATGACTTGGGTTCTTCATCAGGCCTATAACTGAAGAATCTAAAGCTTAAACTTCATTGCTTCAAGGTAAATCCACCTTTGGGTCAAAGAGGCTAGAAAATATGTAGGAGGAACGGCTGTCAGGAATTAACTACTAGTTTCAAATAGCATGTTAGTGAAAGCTGCTTTGGGGACTTCTGGTGTTTAGAACATCAAGATGGATGGGGTGGTCTCTGAAAGTTTAATATAATAACTATTTATTGTACCTCCTCTTTTCTAGGGGAGGATGGTCCAGCACATTTTAAAACTTTATTGCAGGCTGATAAACGTTTTATTGAATGTTCACCTGTCTATATGCTTAGGATGAGCTTGCTGCTTGTTTTCGCTCTTCTCTTGACCAGAATTTCCAAGCAGGAGAATATGAAGGCATTTCAAAGCAAATAATTCACAGGCTGAGCTTGTGTCAAACTCTCTTGGAAATATATTCTCCTCCTGCATAATTTACCTTCAATATGCCTTCATATTGGCAATGAACCAAATACAAATCCTAGAATTGCTGCCAGGGTGCTAATATTACTTTTAATTACTTTCACCTGAGCTTTTGGTCACTTTTCAGTAAGAATTTAAAAGATCAGTCCTAAGAATGATCAAAATGTTCTCTTCTCATTTATCGTTTTTTGCAAGGATAACTAGATCTAAATTTTCTTCACCAGAATTGAAGCTACTACATAACTTTTTACTACTTGGATAAGTAAATTTAGGAGAAATAAGAGAGGCAGGATACTAATGTAACTGGTTGGTTATCTACTTAAGGAGCTTGTTACCCTAAAAGACAACACTGATGAATTAGATAGGGTTTCTAAAAGTCGGGAATATATTTATACATGATAAAAACAGTAATGGTTCCTAAGAGAGCTTGGGATGCCTAATATTTAAGACTCATGACAAGAAAGATAAGCATTCTCTTCTTTGTGAATATGTTCATAAGACCATGTATTAATATTTCCTTTCATTGGATCATAGCTGCACCCTGGCTTAATAATTTTCTTTAGATATGATAAATTATAATTGTGCTAGTAATATATAATATATTATTATATTATAATCGTGACATAGTGGCCCAGAAAATATAAAAGAGGTTTTTTCTTACCTTTCTAGTACTTTTTTGTTTGTTTGTTTGCTATTTATTGGTAGAAGAGCTAGGGTAAAGGATATGTGAAAAAGTTTAATCTATTTTATTTTTCCCAACTCCAGATCACTTAAATTACTTTAAGATTGCCAATCTAAGCACTTTTCTGTAACCTGGCTACTTTCTTTCCAAGGTGCATCTTTCTTAAGCATGTTTATTTGTTTTTAAAATCTACAAAAGGCTTCAGATCTCAATTTATTAAAGAGGTGATATATAGGAATGATGTCTCCACCAAACAGGGCATGAGAGTTCAAATATTTCCTACATGACTACATGCCTCTCTTAGTGTGTCAACTTTCTCTACAAAGGCCAGCAATCACAGGGAAGGAAAAATTCAATTGAAGCATACATTCAGCACGGAGGACTTCTCCTTGGCCTGTTGACAATGCCTCATCATGAATTCTGAGATAGATATATCTTATTAGGACTCTGCCTGGATGCTTTCAAGTGTTCAGTAGAAGTGATTAAAAAAAATCAATGCCAACCCATACTCTGTAAAAAATGTGAATTTCTAATGTTTGCGTTCCATTGACTTTCTCACCCTCATCATCTAAAGAAAGCAAAAATAATAAAGATTTCATTTCAGTTATCATAATCTCTACTGTTAGATCATTCAGTTCATTTATTTTAGTTGCTTAAGGATTTTATTACTGGATATTTCATGTACACCTTTCTGTGGCTAAGTGGTGAGGGCTCTGAGAGTTCTAAGGAGCCTTTCTTTGAATTACTGCTGCACTGAAAAAAAGCATAGCAGTTTTAATTTTCAAAGGAATGCTTTAAAATCATTTTAAATGATGTGTTAATTAATAGACATTTAAATGAAGCTTGCACATTATTTCTCATTATTTTACTTATGTCAATGACAGCAATCATTTTGAAAATTGTTTCAAATTTGGTTTAAACTTTTAAAAAATTTTTAAATATTTAATTTTTGTGGGTACATAGTAGGTATATATTTTGGGTGTATGGGAGATATTTTGATACAGGCATACAATGTCTAATAATCACATCAGGGTAAATAGGGTTTCCATCATCTCAAACATTTGTCCTTTGTGTTACAAGCAATCCAATTATATGTTTTTATTTATTTTAAAATATACAGCTAAATTACTATTGACTATAGTCACTCTGTTGTGTTATCAAATACTAAATCTTATTTACTCTATTTTTTTTTGTACCCATTAACCATCCCCACTTCCTCTTACTCTCCCCTTGACTACCATTCCCAGCCTCTGGTAACCATCCTTCTACTCTCTATCTCCATAATTTCAATTGTGTTAATTTTTAGCTCCCACAGATATGTGAGAACATGCAAAGTTTGCCTTCTGTGCCTGGCTTATTTTACTTCAAATAAAAATTGTGATACAAAATTTGCAAAATAACCTCTACCCTCACACAGATAATCATGTCACTGTGCAAATACTTTTATTGTGGTATATAAAAAGTGTATGCTTATTTGGAAGGTAGCATTTAGTTGATTTTGTGTGAGGGATACTTGGAAAATTCAGTATTCAGCTGTATTTTCTTTATGTCACTGGAGAAAAAAGCCTATTGCACATTTATCTACTAGGTTATTCTATTCAAAGATATTTAACATAAACATGAGCTTATAAAGCTTATAAAGCACCCAACACAGTCATTATTATCCCCATTTTACAGATGAGAACCCTAAGCTTAGAGAACACTTTTTTAAGGCAGCGGGGCTGTTGGATGACAGTCCTTTTCTCTTATCGAGAGCTCTTCTCCAGCAGCTACTTCCCTTCTCAGAGACACATACTCTGTAATTTTGATTTAGAATTTCATTGACTTATAAGTTTGATTTTCTGTAGCATTTAGCCATGATTATCCTTAAAATACTTTTTGAAAATTTTAAAATGGCCCTTCCTTATGTGTTTGTTCTGTGCACCACAGTGTGGAAATGCAGTTAGGTGGTATGTACCACTTTTGTAGAGAAAGGATACATTTTGCATCTGCCTATAGTTGGTTTATCTACAAGGTCTGTCTTGTTGTTCTTAGTTAACAAGTTGTATTTTCCAGGGATACAGCTAAACCCTGGTTCTCTAGGTCTCCAAAGCAATAGGAAATACATAGGTGTCTTAGGGGAATGTTGCCATACTAGTGATAGAATCTTGAAGTTTTATAGCTGAATGTGAAATGTTCATTGCATTCAGAATCACTCACCATTTGTAAGAATACTTTTAAAAATACTTTTAAAAAACTTTGCCATTAGAATTAATTAAGATTTCCAACAATGGCTTCAGAAATAGTAACTGATATTGACAGGAAGAGTGTACTAGATGAGATATAATAGTCAGATAATTGCATCTGAGTTCAATTCCACCCAAGCCATCTGCAGAAGAAGATGTGTACCATATATAATATCAGGGATGCTAAAATTCCACATCTTTTAAAACTTATCCAACTGGCTTGATGGAGTCACTGAGATTTTTCATCAATAGAGCCACTCTTTGGGTTTAAGACATTTTTTAATCTCTCCTTTGATTCAATATATCTTTGCTGAACATTCACCATGTCTGTGCCCCTGGCACTGTGCTAGATATGAAAAATTTAATAGTAAATTCGAGTGAATCCATTTCTAAACAGATTCATAGTCTAAGAAAAAAGACACACTGATGAAATAAACAGAATACAGTTGTTAAATTATTCACATGGGGCATATAATGGGTTCTTTCATAAATACTTTTTGAATCAATAATTAAATATAATGAAGCTACTGACAATTTTTCATAAGATCACGATGTAATCAAGGCAAAGAAGCCAGAAAGAGCATTGAGGAAGTAGTTAGAACTTGGGCAGAGGTCGGAGGTGAGAGAGGAAAGGGCTCATCAAGCAAATCTGAGATTTATTTGACTGAAGGCTTATGAGGAAAGAGCAAAGAAAGAGGTGAAGCTGGAGAAACTGGCAAGGATCATAGTTACCAAAGCCTCCAATGCCACAAATAATGGACTTCATTTGGCCTGAGGGCAACAGTAGGTCTTGCAGTTTTGTTTTGTTTTGTTTCTGAGACAGAGTCTTACTCTGTCACCCAGGCTGGAGTGCAGTGGCGCAATCTCGGCTTACTGCAACCTCCCCTTCTTGGGTTCAAGCAATTCTCCTGCTTCAGCCTCCCAAGTAACTGGGATTACAGGCATATGCCATCACATCTGGCTAATTTTTGTATTTTTAGTAGAGATGGGGTTTCACCACCTGGTCTTGAACTCCCGACCTTGTGATCTGCCCGCCTCGGCCTCCCAAAGTGCTGGGATTACAGGCATGAGCCACCTTGCCTAGAGGTCTCGCAATTTTTTAAGCAGGGGAAGGAAGTATGAATATTAGATTGGAGTGAAGGGAAAGAATAAGATCAAGGAGAACAGCTAGAAGGTTGTTACAGTACTCTAGTCAAGAAATGGTACCATAATTAAGATTTTCATAAGTGCCTGTTTTCCTTAGTGCATCCTAGTTTACTTCTGTATCAGAAGCATAATTATTAATAACACTTTCTTTTACTCTCTAAGTATCCCAGTGGGAGTGATAAATTTTTTGGCACCTTAACCACAACTGAAATAGTGGCCATGAGGATGAAGAGAATGGTTAGATTCTGGGGGTATTAAGAGGTTTGAAAGGGTAGACCTTGGATGCTTAGATATAAGGAGTGGGATAGAGGAGACATCAAAGATAACACTAAGATATTTGACTTGCACAGCTGGATAAGTTATTGATATTATTCACCAAGCAAAGAAAGACAAGCAGGCCAGGGAGAGAAGATGGCCATTTCACTTTAAGAAATGTGATGTTTGAAATGCTGTGAAACAGATCAGTGTAGATTATCAGGGCAGCTGTTAGTTATATGGGTATGACGTGGTATTCTGTAGTTCAGTGTTCCCTGAAGTAATTCCATCATAATCTACTAACAAACACCAATTTGAGAAGATTTTACGAATGAATTCATCAGACTAAATAGATGCCCTCTGGCCTAGCTAAAGCCATGTTTCTGGGCAGAAAATAAAAGTATAGATAATTGAGGATGATTTTGGAGAGTGAGTTGCTGATCAAGAATTGTACACCTGGAATGGGAGGACAATATAGTCCTATTTTCCACAGAGCCGGGGCAGAAATAAATGGGCCCAGAAATAATTCTGTTAGGAATAAAGAATCACGGGCCTGAAACTGCAAAATCAACCTTAGTGGGGAAACATTGAGATCAGATTTTGCCTGCTTTACAGTTTCACCTCGGCTGTCCTTGGCTCAGGTAGACAATCTAAGGATCCTCAGCCGATAGATGTTTTTCTAATTAGGCCTGTTAGTAACTAGCTGTATCATCCTGAAGAAAGTCATTTACCATCTCTATGGGTCATCTGTGGTACCAATGGCAGATTTAAATGAGATTCTCTAGTTTTAGTTCCATTTCATTTTTTGCTTCCTTCATTTTTTTAGTAAAGTGTTACAATTTTAGAAATTAAAAGAAAATTATTATGGCCATGATTCTGGCTAATCTGGGTTGACTTTGGCAGCAACCGTGTAAATGGAAAACTAACTAAGAAGTATTGGTCATTTTTTTATTTTAGAAAATTCCAAAATGGTTCACAAATAGATGCAGGAATGCTTTGTATATTTTTCCTCTTCCTTTTTATATGCAGCAAAATCAGATTTGGGGGCTTTTCAATAATGGCAAAAGCTGCTTAGACTACGGTCAACAGGTAGCTCTCGGGGAGGGCTATTTTCTCTTGGGGTGTTGCCTTCAATCTGATATTCTTTTTGGCCTAGATCAGTTGTAAATACCAGCCTGTTTCTGTGAAATGTAACTAGTGTTTGCTCTGGGCTGATGGGACAGTCATGTGCTGTTTGTTCTGTCAGTAGCTGTACCAGAGTATTCACAGTACATTATTCAGATCAGCTCACAGGAACCAGCTGTCCTAATTCCAGGTGGACTGTTAGAAATCTTTTTACTTACGGCAACAGCTGTGCCACCTGGTAGCTTAAAGAGCAGTAGTTGGATGAATAAACCATTGTTACAAATTCACTTTTTATCTGGTAAACAGTTTGCATAAACTAGCATAACTGAGGATATTTTCAACCTGGTCCACACTGCAATTATAGGAACACTGAAGGGCTTTATCTGTATTACGTTAAATTGTTTGCTTGTTGCCAACACCTATCACTTAAAACACTGAATAAAATCTACGTGCCAAAATAAGGTTTATAACATTTGCAATTCTATTTCCTATATTATTTGTTCTCCATCCTCCAATACACAAACCGTGCGCTTCATATTTTTTACATTCTCACACATAGATTGCTCTAAATACTATTATTGAAATGTTGAATATATAATAAAGCATCCTGAGCTTGGGTTATTACCAAAGAGAAGATTGAATATTTCACTGTTGCCTTATTATTTGCCAGTAAATAACTCTAAACTCTAAATAGAGTAACAAATATTTCTAAGTAGAACTCTTATACGTGGTTTTTTTTAGTGAACATCACTCATTTGTTGATAAACAATATCTGCATGTGAAACATAAGAAAAACAAAACAAAAGCTGCCCCACAAATGAGTTAACAGCCTCTAAAATATGATGTGTTTGATTGTATGGGTTACATAACCTTTGTTATCTTGTTTTAAGCTATTAATTTTCTTAGCATGTATATTAATACATATACATGTGTATGCACATATATATAACATATGTATCCACACATACACAGAGCCTAAAATTGAGATTTAAGTCTTCGCTGATAGTACAAAAGGAAATATATCTAGGCAAAGACATTACATTTCAAATTCTAAAGTTATGGCATTCAAATTCAAAGTGTTTATAGTCTTTTTTTTTTCTTATTCTTAGTTCAAACCTGCCTTATAGATTACTTATTTTTAACAATTATTTTAATCCCTAAACAGTATCTTATTGCATAGACAGATCTGGAGATAAATGCTGTGAAGGTAAAAGTATATCAAGTAGCAGATATAAATATTATGAAGGTAAAAGTATATCAACTGACAATAAGCATGTATGTGTATATCGATTTTTAATAACTGGCTTTTATAGGTAGAGTGTTTAAATAACATATCTCTTCTCTGTGAAGGGCAACCTGTTTTGTAGACAAAGTACCATTTTAATAAATACTACTTTTAACTAATATGTTAATTAATATGTGTATGGCCATATTAATTATCCCATTTGTCTAATAAACGTCTTATAGCCTATTCAATAACAAAAGTTAATATCTGTTTGTCTTAAAATTAAAGTGTCACTAAATTTACTTTGCATATATTAATATGTATTTCAGCTTAGAACAAATGTTTTGGTTAAGGCAAATGCTTTCAGCTATATTTAAAAAATAAATAGGTTTGTTTCTGAAAAACATAAAAAATGCAACCTCTAAAGGATGCTTATTATTATTTATTAAATGTTAATTTGAGGTTGTAAGGTATAACAGATTGTACATTGGATGGGAACTCAGGGAATCTTGTTGCTAGTACTGTCACTACTTTTGTTACCTTGGAAAATTAACCTCTCAGAGTGTCGGAGTCTCTATCTGTAAAATAAAAATTTTAAATTATAAAACTTTATTTCAAAAAATTGTATTTTCATGAGTCATCATCCAAATGTGGTTCAGCCTCATCAAAACATACAATCATATACTGCATGTAGCCTAAGTGATACTTTGAACAATAGATAGTCCACTTTAAAAAGGAAAGAAAAAGCGATGAGTCGACTTTGAAAAGATTTATGAGAGAAAACTTTATAAGATACTTTGCTTTAATGTTAATCACATTTTACAATATTTAATAACTAATCGTGTGGGCTTGAGGCAGAAAATTTATTTTACATGTAAATCCTTTGGTAGTTGGAAGTGATCTTTCCTTTTACTTGTCCTATACCCCTATTCTTCTTTTTAGGATTAAATAAACTAAAAGACCAAGAAACTAAGGAATTTGTTGAAAGTCATGTGACTTAGTGAGAACTATTCAAGAATACAATCCTGGAGGTAGAAGGATTTCATGAGACCATTTGTTCTAGGTCTGTGGGGTTTTTGTCTTCAAAAAAGTTGCCCGATCCAGTGCATAGTTTGCATCCTGAAAAATCGTCATCAGCTACTCTTTATGAGGTTAGGATAAAAACCACACAAGCAGAGACAACTTCACGATTCATTTGAAGAATCAGTTAGGCTACTCCAGAATCTACACATCGAAAAGGCTTGATGATTTCATTTCTGTTCTTAAAGACATTGCATTAGAACTAGATGTTCTTAAGCATACATTAAAAAAGAAAGAAAGAAAAAGAGCCTACCCTCTCTAACTGAAAAGAATTACTGAGAAGTCTTTGAGAAACTCCTAGAAGTTTTCCTCTTTAGATTTCTGGCTATATGCATTAGCTAGTAGCTAAGTGATCATTAGGAAAAGGTTCAATTATGACAACATGCTAATGGAAATGAATATAAACATGCCAAAAAAGAGAAAGTTGCTAGAACCAACCAAACAATACAAAAATGCAGAACTTGCACCAGGGTAAAGAGATCAATTATCTCAAGAAGGGTGACACAATTCTTGTTGCTTATCTTGAATGAAGCTAAGGAATGTTGGCATTAGTGGAAAATTGTATTTCTTTATGCCCTTTCTTTTTTGACTGTGCTAATAACATTCTTTGATTCCATCACATACTATTGCTCAAAGCAGCAACTTAAAGCAGGAACCTGTAAAGTGAGGGGGATTTTCAGTTTCATTTTATTGACTCATCTAGCCATGAATATTTTAAAAGGAAATATCCTCTTGTTCTACTGATATCTGGAAAGGGCATAGGAATTGCTGCCTGGGGATACAATAGCTTACTTACCCTCAGTCAAGCAGGAAGAAGAATTTATTGACTAAGCCTTGTACTAGGAACAATAAATCCATAAGCAAGAGTGCTGTCATGAAAAATCTTTGTGCTCTCCAGTTATTTAAAATTGTCTCCTCCTGCTTCAGGGCTGGCTTTGCTCTTGGTGAGGTAGGTAAATGTATATATACACAACATGATTTTAGATAAAAAGGACTTGTAGGAAAGAATGGAAAAATACACACACACACACACACACACACACACACACATATGCTATTAACTCTTAATACTCAAAGTTTCCTTCTTTCCAGTTTAAGTCCTTGTAACTAATTTAAGTGAAAATAAGTGGGGTGGAGCAGTGCTGTAACGCATTATCAGCATTTTATACCTAAGGTAATGAGTTTCAGATGCCTCCTTAAGTCATTAAGTTCTTTTCACTAAAACTAGAGAAAGAAACTGTAAGAATTTGTTTGAGAAAATAGTTGAGGCATAACACAAAGGAAGAGAGAGGGCAAAGATGAGTAAGAATAGAAATGCTAAAGTCAAAATCTATGTGTGGTATAATGTTAAGGTCATAGAGGGACGGGCTATGTGGTCAGATAGCCAACTATGGATGTGTGCACATGGCAGATCCTTTAATTTCTCTGCTCCACAATTTTTTTGTCTATAAAATGGGAGTTATAATTTTTAATAATGCTATTTACCTTGCAAGTTTATAAGAATAAATAAAACCTAAAATAGTCCATGGAATAGGGTAGGTACATAATATATCTATATTAGTTTCTCTTTCTATTTCTTAATTTCCCTAAGAGTTATCATGTATTCATCTATGAAACACAATAAAAGTAGACTTTGAGGACTGACTTAAGAAAAGCAGGATTATTAAGCATTATAAAAGACAGCATTTCCATATGCTTTGTAAATTCTGTCTTGACTCTTGTTCATATTTACAGATACCACTCATAGCTTCCATTTGTTCAATTTTTTAATTAAATGAGTACATGAGACATATACGAAAGATGAAAGGTTCCAAGATTAATGAGTGGATAAAGAATGAGAGCCAGCCGGGCGCGGTGGCTCACGTCTGTAATCCCAGCACTTTGGGAGGCCAAGGCAGGTGGATCATGAGGTCAGGCGTTCAAGACAAGCCTGGCCAAGATAGTGAAACCCCGTCTCTAAAAATTAGCCAGGCGTGGTGGTGGGCGCCTGCAATCCCAGCTACTCGGGAGGCTGAGACAGACAATTGCTTGAACCCGGGAGGCAGAGATGATTGCAGTGAGCCGAGATCGTGCCACTGCACTCCAGCCTGGGCAACAGAGCGAGACTCCATCTCGAAAAACAAACAAACAAACAACAACAAAAAAGAATAAGAGCCCAAGTCAATATTTCTTCAACTGGATCATAGAGTCATTATTGGGGGGGGTGTGTGTGTGTATGTGCGGAGTAAGAGAGTTTTTTCAAAAAAGTAGAGTCCCACAGAATCAAACCAAATAGAAAAATGACTAAATAAATAAATATATGTATACATAAATAGACAAAAGACATTATGTGTAATATATATAAAATTCAGCCAGCAGCTGAAATCTCAGTAGGCTTTTCCCAGCCATTATTGGGTTTGGCACATATGGACACATTCTGTTTGTTTCCTTCTGATTGCCCTGTGAAAAATGAAGGTCCTAAATCTAAACGTCTCAAAACACTGGTATGTTGAACTCAGTTGTGAGAAAGATGCAGAGTTACAACCATGCATCAGGAATTACAATTTATAATGCAATAATTATAACATAATGCAATAAACATTTTCTGTATGTTGCTGTGTGACCTGTGAAAGTGTGGTGATGCTCATCAGAGTGTTAAGCAGACATGTCAGGGAGGATAAAAGGTTGAGAACCTTTAATAGTTACTATGTGGAAGTGTCTGGATAATAAATTAGTGCTGATGGATTAGCAACGTCTTACAGAGACATTTTATTTTAGTCAAAGGAATTTGGAGTATTTCTTGAACCTAGAAATTGTAATCTTATAATTACTATTGAAAGTAATAATTATTTAAAGATTAGAAAATGACTCTCATTGATCACCTGTTTAATTTAGATAGAAGCTAGGCATTAGGCCTGTATTTTTGTTTCCTCCGAAAGTAGATTTGTATAATAATTTTTAAAAATATCACAAGATACAGTCTATCTATTTAATAAATAAAATTTCTCAGGAACAATATTAAACAATACAAATATAAGAAATACTGTGCATATGAGACAAAGGTTCTAATATTTATCATTCAACTAAAAAGTAAATTTTAGAACATGATGTATTTAAAAGTGCATTTAATACCGTATTTGATTCATTTACTGATACTTGCCTTCTCTTTAATCTCTGGCATTTAAGTCCAAGTTAATCATACAATCTCCCAGCGATATGGCCACAGAATTAAACTCATTCCACCCATCACCCTTACAAACCCCCCCACCAGGAACAAACTCAGTATCACCTGCCAGTTCCTAACCCGCCTCTTTCTATCTCTGCCCTGCTGACAGTAAATCGCCTCACCAGCTAATTGAACAGATGCACCCAGTGCTGCTTCCTAAAGATCTGCAAAGCTGGACTTTGATGGACAGCAGAAAGTAGCACAATGGAAAAACAAAAGCTTTTAACTGAGAGCATTGCTTTGTTCTGCTTCGAACTTTAAGGTCACTCCAGCTCATTTTGACTGCTGTGAGGATCTTAATTTTTACTCAACCAATTTACTTGCAGCTGTCATTCTTTCCAATATTAAAAGTTCAGCTCTTCAAGTGTGGGGAATTGAGGGAGAGAGAAATGAGAAGAGCTGGTTTCAAACTAAAAACAGCAAAAACAAGTAAAATCTGGCTTGGCTCTGAAGTACAAAAAGTTATTTTCAAAGCTTATAAATTATGACATCGTGATTAACATGTAATTTAAATATATTTAAACAACAATTATATCACATTTCCAGCCCAGCTAATTGGCCTCACAGATGTTCCCTTGGAGCTGCATTGCCCTTCCACGGGGAAATGAATGAGGTGCTTTTTATCATGGAAAACAGATAAAAAAGCAAACTGAAAAAATGGAAACAGAAACATAAAAAGCAGCCAGTAGCCCTAAAAACAATGAATGCTAAAGGGGTTTTGCTTAGCATTTTTTCCATTTTAATGCTGAAAACAGGAAAATTCATGAAGATGCTCCTGTTACTGTGATGCTATTTGGCAGTTTGTCCAGACACAGAGTTGGCAGGTTGCTGACTGAAAGACTTGTCAAAGCAGGGACAGTGGATGCATTCTAATAGGGCATGGCCTCGCTTTATGTCTTGGAACAGACTAACCGCAAGAGTCCCAGTTGTTTTAATCCATTGCCTTTACAATGGAAGCCATTCTAGCCCAGATAATGAATATAGATAATAAACTGTTCCCTGATGAAGAATGACTTGTAAGTTGTTCCTTTGATTGTTTACGTCTCAGGTTTTGTAAAATGCAAAATGTGCAATCAATACTCATTTCTCAGCTGTAATTCTAGTCAAACATTACCCAGTACAGCAACTTTTGCAAGGTAAGAGGTCAAAGGAGCACTAGTAATTATGAATATTTTGGAATACCTGGCATTCTAATATATAACCATAGACTTGAAATAAATTGCCTTGTTTCATTCTTGCCTTTTCTTCTAACAATCTTAGATTATAACTGATAGTGCAAATTCTCAAAGGACAGTGGCCATGTCTTTCTTAATATATGGTGGTATTGCTGGCATCTACCACAGTGCCTGTGCTTTCACTGTAGAGATTTAGTAAATATTTGTTAAATACTTGCCAAATAATTGGTGTTTAATGATGAGGGTAAGGCCAGTGTTTGCAATTTGGTAAAGTTCCACCAGGCAGTTCCATATTTCCTGTACTATCACTCTATATTACACATCACTGGAGTATAAAAAATACTTTCCTCAAATTTTATGAACAAATGTACTGGATTTCAGGTATTTCTAAAATATAGTAAAACATGCCTATATTTAAGGTGATTAGAGAACAGGTGAGCATTTTTAAATGCCTCTGATGAGTAGCTTTGGCATCCTGATTGCTTTATTTTAAAAATTCAATTTAGTAGATATGAATATTTAAATGTGATTGATATATCCTTTACATTTTTATAATAGTGTAGAGTTTACAAAGTTCATTTATATACATTATCTCACTTCATATTTATTAATAATAAAATAGGCCAAGAATGAAAATGAGGGTCTGAGAGGTTTCATGATTCACCAAATTCACACCACTTATCATTGGAACTGGAGCCCAGGTCATTAAATGATCTGTCTGTTGCATAGTAGCACCTCCTATGTATTGCATATTAAATATATCTCTGACTTTCCATGCCATAATCTTTGAGGTGTTGTTAGTTATGTTACTAAAGAAGAAAATAGATAAATATTCTAATACCACCATAGTTGTAGGGAAAATTAAGATATAAACTCACTATAGGGGTTCAGACCATGTCCCTTGATTAGTCCAGCAGACTAAGTTAGTTAAGGGAGATTATATTATCCAGTTGTTACTGACTTACTTTAAACACTTAATCTCCATGGGACCATATTCTTCTTAGAATGCTTCATGAATCTAAATCATATGAACATTGACCTGGAATAATATTTATCTGTTTCATTTAAAAGATGTAAAGTATCTGTAATCCCAGCACTTTGGGAGGCCGAGGCAGGCGGATCACGAGGTCAGGAGATTGAGACTATCCTGGCTAACATGGTGAAACCCCATCTCTACTAAAAATACCAAAAATTATCCAGGCGTGGTGGCAGGTGCCTGTAGTCCCAGCTACTCAGGAGGCTGAGGAAAGAGAATGGCGTGAACCCGGGAGGTGGAGCTTGCAGTGAGCCGAGATTGCAACACTGCACTCCAGCCTGGGTGACAGAGCGAGACTTAATCTCAAACAAACAAACAAACAAACAAAAAAGATGTAAGGTATCTTAGAGGTTTATTTTAGTCATCTCTGTTTACTTAAAGCTGGATTGCAGAGAATATAAGCTTCATAAAATCAAGCGATTTGGGTCTGTGTTTTGCATTATCCCTGTGCCTAGAAAAGTGCCTGGCACATAAACAGTAGGTTCTCAAAAAATGTGTTTAATGTATTTTTGTATTAAGAAACAGAATTAGTATCATACAACTCCTTTTCCTTACCCTAAGGAACACTGTCCTTCATATTTTATTATATTTTTATATCCTCTTTCAGTTAGCCCATAGGATGGAGTGTTAAGCTATAAAAATACAGATGTATTTTTGTTGTTGTTTCTTTAACTGAAATCTGATTTTGACTCATTATAAGTAAATAAGGGGAATCTAAAGCATGTTTTCAGGACAGGAATTGATTTTCCAAATTTTCTGCTCTTTCTTAACTTAAAAAAAAAAACAAAAAAATGTGAGACTGAAGATAAAATAGCATATACCTTTTAATCAGGAGAGACTAAGGAGTTTACCCTTTGCTGAAGTGGTGAAAAATAAATGTAGCTTGATAGCAAAAATTAGTCCAGGCAAATCGAAATCTCCTGCTATCTCCTTCCAGAAACATTTATTCTAAGAGAAAAAATAACAGCAGACAATATGGCCATTTCAATCTTTTGACATGTAAAGAAGGAAACTGTTTCCCATTTACAGCTATAGTTCATTTACTACTTTTTCCTTTCCTCTAGGGTTAATCAGAAGAATGTTTATTATTTGCTTTTCTAATCCATTGAAAAATTTTGCTTTTTCTGTACAATTTTCCTTTTCAGGGATTGAATTAAAATATTTATTTTCCTCAAAACATATAAATAAGCTTGCTTATGGTCAGAATGCATACAATTGTGCTGCTTAGGAAGCTTCACTGTTGTGCACTTTTTCCCCTTTGGTTCATACGACTCATGTGGCTTTTCTTTTTCGTTTCTTTTTTTAATTTTTTCATTCATATTGCCTCTTATTATATCCATCATTCCATTTTTCTTTCCTATTAGAGTGAAATTGGACACAGCCCTCCTCCTGCCTACACCCCCATGTCAGGAGTAAGTATTTCACAATCAACCTTCATCTTTTAGGATTTTCGGTCTTTGCTTACCATGTTTCCTCTCTCGTCTCTGCATAATTTCCTCATTTTGCCTTTGCCAACAGTGAGTTAAGAATTTGGTGTACATCGTGTAGCTGCCTTTGTAGATGTGTTTTTATCTCAGTTGATAATCCGAAATTGAGATATCATGCATCAACAGTAGCTTTCAATTTTTATCTGAAGGATTTACCTGGGCACATAAATTATGCTTCTGGATGTGGAGGTGATCTTTACTTCCCTGATTATTGGTCATGTACTAAAAAGTCAGAATTATAGTGATGATCCTCTAGTTAGGTACTAGAGCCTCAAATTCATAATAACCACAGAATTTTCGAAGGCAATAAAGACATAGGATTATTCAAAATATATCCATGTACTTCTATTCTTAATGACAACTGTCTATAATTAATGACACTTGCATTTATCATAAAAATTCACTTTGAAATTTATATTAAATATAGGCACTTGTGGGAAAAGGGCATCAAATACATTTTATTAGAATATGTTTCAGTTGGTTAATAAAACTAGAATGTGTATTTCAAAATTATTTTCTGACGATTTATCTTTTAAGAAAAGTGGAAATTTTAGGTGTTTATAGTTTTTAACTCCATTAGCCACTAGGGAAAAAAAAAAACAATAAATACTATGACTATTCTCTGAAAGACTGGCTTTGATATCCTTGTGGCTATTAACATTCATTTTTAAACTATTTCTAACAACACCTTCTCTCCACATATGTTTCTCTTATTAACAGAACCAGTTTGTATACCGAGATGGAGGTTTTGCTGCTGAACAAGGAGTGTCTGTGCCCTACAGAGCCCCAACTAGCACAATTCCAGAAGCTCCTGTGGCACAGGGTGCTACTGCTGAGATTTTTGATGACTCCTGCTGTAATGGCACCCTACGCAAGCCAGTGGCACCCCATGTCCAAGAGGACAGTAGCACCCAGAGGTACAGTGCTGACCCCACTGTGTTTGCCCCAGAACGGAGCCCACGAGGAGAGCTGGATGAGGAAGGTTACATGACTCCTATGCGAGACAAACCCAAACAAGGTATGAACTGATTATTCAGAAGTGATCGCCATTCGAAGTTCACTTCCATCAAGATAAACAAAGTACAGAATAGAAATTGCCAGATAGCTGACCAGCACAACATTTGTGATCCAGTAAAGGCCTAGGCTACTGCTACTTGTAGTATGGTCCCTGAATCAGCAGCATCCACATTATTTATTATTATTTATATAAATCAGAATCTCAGGCAGGCCCCGTCTGAATAGGAATCTGGATTTTAACAAGATCCCCAGGCTATCTGCATACAGCAATCAGTCTTGAGAAGCACTATTCTAAACATATTTTGTTGAAATATTTGAATGAAGTAGCATACTACAAAGTGTCAGGACCATAGCTTTATTGGACTTAATTGCGGAGATCATAAAGACTGGTATTGTTGGCAAAAGTGCCTGATGCTTTTGATGGCACTAATAAAAGATTTGTTTGACTCATTTAAATGATGAC
This sequence comes from Pan paniscus, assembly GCF_029289425.2. NCBI lineage: Eukaryota > Metazoa > Chordata > Mammalia > Primates > Hominidae > Pan > Pan paniscus. The sequence goes on along the minus strand of NC_073262.2, from coordinate 114,001,973 downwards.
ATTTAAACAACCTAGTTTATTATAGGAAAATATTATGTTTTTATACGACATTTTTCAAAAATTAAAGGTTTGACCCTGTATATACTTACAAGCATACCACCAAGATTTGAAAATAATAATCTGTGGTTTTACAAAGCATAACAATAATTTTGTAAAGTTAGTAGTAGAAATGTTAAGCACCCAAATCAAATAATGCTTCAATTTTGCAACAAAACAGCCTTTCTTCTTCTATGCTAACAGTATCACAACAGAGAAGATAGATGATTGTTATTAAAAAATGATGATCATGTCTCTCGCAGTCTTTAGTGTCAACAGTAAACTACATTTTAAGACTCTGAGAAGGGCCTGGTATATGGTTATGTTCTCTCCTTTAAAGTAAAATTTAGAGATCTCTAATTGTAAATAACCTTTTAAAATATATCTGTCTAGATAAAACTTTTACATATCGAAAACTTCTATACATATAAAAATGTAATGAAGAGTTTGGATGTTCATAGTAGCCTAGTAATGACACAAATGTAGACGTTGTGAAGACTTGGCAGATTCACCCCAAAGAAGAATCTTTTCTGGGGAGATTTTCACTCCAACCGTAAAGTTATTGGACAGCTATATAAGTTTGCATGAGGACAATATATAAGTAGATTGCATTGAGGAAAGGTAAGGTTAAGAGAAAAGCAAGTCACCCTATAGAGTCACACTGTATTCTCAGATTTTATCTCTGAACACTAAGCTCCGTTTCTATAAAAGGTTGCTATAGTCTAACCTCGTACTCAGAGAGTACAGAATTTTAGTATAGACATTCCTATTCTTTCAATTAAGAAGTTTAAGGAATCTGGTAAGAGAGACCAAATTCTGCATTCCTTATAAATGTTTTCATACACTTGTCAAATTAAAACTTGTTACTAAGCATAAAGTTCACCCAACTCCTGCAGGGGCAATAATAAAAAAACAGTGCAGTAGAATAAGAAGATTATGCAAGAGGAGTTAGAAGACCTGAATTCTATCCCAACACTAATTGTATCCTGCACACATCATTTAATCTCATTTTTCTGTCTTCAAAGCTGGAAAAATAAGTCTTGTACTTCTTTTTCACAGAATTGGGAGGATGAAATGATAGTGTCTTGTAAAGGCCTATATATGATAGTGGGATATTCATTACTGCCCTTTAAGTTGAATAAATGATGCTAAATACTTACCTATTCTGTATATATATATTCGGAGAAAAATAATCCTGGCTTAATAGGATTTTTCTCTCTACTTATTGGGCTAAGGATAAAAGATAGAAAGTTTGTTTCAGAATGGCCTCTCAACAAAGAATTGTGCCCTCTTCATGCCTTGAATTCAAAATAGGAATAGCTTAGGGCTTTGTGTATATAGTAAAAGAGAGGACTGTCAGAGGACCTACAATATATGCGTGTTTATGTCTATGTGCAGTCTATATTATAGACATAGATGTAGAATTAAGCTTCAGGAGAATGGTGATAATTATTAGCACCTTTTAGGCCAATACCTATACTAGATGGATTTATTAGATTGATCCGTACAAAATAGGCACTAATTGACTGGTTTCAATATACAAAATTTATTTTATTTTATATAATTCAATCTGATAGTTTGCTACTTTGTGATTATGATTGGTCAATGGAAATATTATAATTATACTTTACTATTAAGTAGAAGTATATGTAATGTCAAGCAGGTCAACTAGAGGCGTGTTAGCTATCTGTTAGATTTGCTTTTTTAGTTGAATTTTTTTCCTTTGATGCTTTCTTTTCCATGTGTAAAACCTTTTTCAGAAGCATCTCCAATTAAATCCTTGTTACCAGTATAGGCAATCATAGCAAACCATAGAGACTAAAAAACATGATTTCTTCACTCCATCTATTCATCTTGGCATGGAACTCAGCTATAGATTCTTGTTTTTTCAATATCCTTTATAGAAATTAAGTTGTCTGTATATTTAAAGACTATTTAATCCTAATAGGTAGTCTTATTTCCTAATATAAATAACTTTTAGAAAACAAAAACATTGAAACAACCAGCCCCATATGCAGAAGAGACAAATGCAATTAGAAAGAAAGAAAAATTTAGGAGATAGAAATTCTGATTCTGGCCTCGTTGGCTTCTTGTTTTATTATAAACATTTTTGACCCACTTACTCTTTTTTTCATAAGACAATGGTGATCCACAAATACTTGTTGTGAGAAATCATGAAAACAAATCTGTGGGTTTTTTTGTTCTAGACAAAGAAGCTAACCATTATGTATAACCTTGGCCTGATTAATATTTTCCAGAAACTAGAGGTTAGCTGATATTTGTTTATTCCTTTAGAATACCTGAATCCAGTGGAGGAGAACCCTTTTGTTTCTCGGAGAAAAAATGGAGACCTTCAAGCATTGGATAATCCCGAATATCACAATGCATCCAATGGTCCACCCAAGGCCGAGGATGAGTATGTGAACGAGCCACTGTACCTCAACACCTTTGCCAACACCTTGGGAAAAGCTGAGTACCTGAAGAACAACATACTGTCAATGCCAGAGAAGGCCAAGAAAGCGTTTGACAACCCTGACTACTGGAACCACAGCCTGCCACCTCGGAGCACCCTTCAGCACCCAGACTACCTGCAGGAGTACAGCACAAAATATTTTTATAAACAGAATGGGCGGATCCGGCCTATTGTGGCAGAGAATCCTGAATACCTCTCTGAGTTCTCCCTGAAGCCAGGCACTGTGCTGCCGCCTCCACCTTACAGACACCGGAATACTGTGGTGTAAGCTCAGTTGTGGTTTTTAGGTGGAGAGACACACCTGCTCCAATTTCCCCACCCCCCTCTCTTTCTCTGGTGGTCTTCCTTCTACCCCAAGGCCAGTAGTTTTGACACTTCCCAGTGGAAGATATAGAGATGCAATGATAGTTATGTGCTTACCTAACTTGAACATTAGAGGGAAAGACTGAAAGAGAAAGATAGGAGGAACCACAATGTTTCTTCATTTCTCTGCATGGGTTGGTCAGGAGAATGAAACAGCTAGAGAAGGACCAGAAAATGTAAGGCAATGCTACCTACTATCAAACTAGCTGTCACTTTTTTTCTTTTTCTTTTTCTTTCTTTGTTTCTTTCTTCCTCTTCTTTTTTTTTTTTTTTAAAGCAGATGGTTGAAACACCCATGCTATCTGTTCCTATCTGCAGGAACTGATGTGTGCATATTTAGCATCCCTGGAAATCATAATAAAGTTTCCATTAGAACAAAAGAATAACATTTTCTATAACATATGATAGTGTCTGAAATTGAGAATCCAGTTTCTTTCCCCAGCAGTTTCTGTCCTAGCAAGTAAGAATGGCCAACTGAACTTTCATAATTTAAAAATCTCCATCAAAGTTAGAACTAGTAATTATGTTTTCAACACTTTTTGGTTTTTTTCATTTTGTTTTGCTCTGACCAGTTCCTTTATATTTGCTCCCCTATTTTTGGCTTTAATTTCTAATTGCAAAGATGTTTACATCAAAGCTTCTTCACAGAATTTAAGCAAGAAATATTTTAATATAGTGAAATGGCCACTACTTTAAGTATACAATCTTTAAAATAAGAAAGGGAGGCTAATATTTTTCATGCTATCAAATTATCTTCACCCTCATCCTTTACATTTTTCAACATTTTTTTTTTCTCCATAAATGACACTACTTGATAGGCCATTGGTTGTCTGAAGAGTAGAAGGGAAACTAAGAGACAGTTCTCTGTGGTTCAAGAAAACTACTGATACTTTCAGGGGTGGCCCAATGAGGGAATCCATTGAACTGGAAGAAACACACTGGATTGGGTATGTCTACCTGGCAGATACTCAGAAATGTAGTTTGCACTTAAGCTGTAATTTTATTTGTTCTTTTTGTGAACTCCATTTTGGATTTTGAATCAAGCAATATGGAAGCAACCAGCAAATTAACTAATTTAAGTACATTTTTTTAAAAAGAGCTAAGATAAAGACTGTGGAAATGCCAAACCAAGCAAATTAGGAACCTTGCAACGGTATCCAGTGACTATGATGAGAGGCCAGCACATTATCTTCATATGTCACCTTTGCTACGCAAGGAAATTTGTTCAGTTCGTATACTTCGTAAGAAGGAATGCGAGTAAGGATTGGCTTGAATTCCATGGAATTTCTAGTATGAGACTATTTATATGAAGTAGAAGGTAACTCTTTGCACATAAATTGGTATAATAAAAAGAAAAACACAAACATTCAAAGCTTATGGGTAGGTCCTTGGGTCAAAAGTTGTAAATAAATGTGAAACATCTTCTCATGCAATTATTTTATTATCCAACACACTAATCTTTTGATACTTTATATAATTCCCTTTCTTCATATACTGCATCCAGTACTAGAACCATCATTATTATGTATCATTTTGAAAGAATACCTGATGAGATGAAGGATGAGAACACATGACAGAGATGAGTCTCCAAGTAAAGGGGGCCTCACATCAATAATTAGGAAACTTAGATATAAGTCGCCCTTTTCTGAAAATTCTACCCCAAGTCATTTAGATTTTTAAAAAAATTTCTTTCTAATGTTAAAATATTGGGACCAAATTAGAGTCAATAGTATAAGATTAATTAATTAGAGTAAAAATATCTATTAAGGCAGAGAAAGTTTAGAGAAAAAAATCCAAAGAAATTTGTGTTTCTTCCTATTCTGAACAAGTAAATCCATCCATCCATCCATCCAAACCTCCTTTATCTAACTGTGTCTACTAAAAGCACCATGTTTTGTGGGGAACACTCAGATAAATGGAATATCATCCTCAACTTCAAAATTCTATGATCTAGGAGATTTAATTAAAATGACATTTTAATTTTTCTATGCGTTCAAAGAATCAGATTGCATAGTCTCTTTTGTGAATAGCTGTCATATAATCAGTTGTACTGTAAGATATCTCCTTTAAACTCATTTGGGATGTAAGTTAAACATCCTTCAAATTGTTGATGTTGACAAACAGGATAATTTCAATAATATTATTCAAACATAAACTGGTCTAGGAGAATATTGCATCACTGACTAATTAGCCTATCTAGAGTCTAACTTCACCATTAAACCAAAAGCAGATGGTGGTCCTTGGCCAAGAATATTGGAGACATTGGAGTTGGTTTTCTTCTAAGCTATAAGAAGTGAGGCGAGCTGAAAAAGTATGGTAGAGCAGGAGAATGGTTTGTGAGATTCCTTCTAGTGAAGTTCACCCTCAAACTTTTCAGGGTTAAAGACACAGAGTGATTCAGGGGCCACAATCTAATAGCTCAGGGCTCTCCTATCCATTCAGAGAAGTCTCTAGGAAAAGGGATCTCATATCAGTACTTATGAAAAATTGAATATAAGCCTCCCTTTCTAAATAAATCTGCATCGAGTCATCACAGCCCTGTTTTTGGATACTATACCTTGATTTTTTTTTTTCTGATTTACAATATGCATATGGTTTCTACTGGGCTATAGAAAGCAGAATCACTCATTTTGGAGAAGGAAAAAATAAATAGTTAAAACAAACTTTTAACTGTTAAGGTAACAGAAATGTATTTAGTGAATGTCTCTTTCCTCCTAAGAACACAAGACTTTTACATGTTGGGTAATACCTAGAGACGCATGTAGGAATAATCCAAAATGACCCAAATGCTTTATAATAGCACCACTTTGTAATTCTTTTGAATGATTTCTGTAGTATATAATTGACTTCAGTTGTTTGAGCGTTTTTTGTTTTATTTTTGTCCCCCCTGGGAAAACATATTTCAGCATGTATAAGAGGGAGAAAAAAAGTTTCATTCCTTCCAGAGAATAACTTATTTAGCCCAGTAGGGTAGAATTTTAAAATGTCAGTTAAAGTCTTCAAAGTGCTTGGGGGGATATCAGATTCCAGAGGCCAATTGTAGCAATTGAAATTTGCAGAATCAATTATGTAAATCTGAGACAAATTAGTATTAAAATTACTCGGAGTATATTTTTTAAATCACCCAACTTTGTAGATTATACCTATTTTGGGCAATCCTATTTTCAGGTATGGAAAAATTTTGCAGTTAAATGATTGCCTAAAGAAAGTGGTAAACAGGTGAGGAAAGATGGCCTCTGATCTAGGATAGATCCAGAACCACAAAGCATCTGCGCCACAAAAGGTGTTAGACTACCAAGCAGCTCTTGGTTTTCTGCATAGTATTAGTAGCACAGCTTAGGATGAGAATCCTTTCTCCAGTAACATTCTTAAAATAGCATGAGAAACAACGCAAAACTCAAATTTCTATTAAAACACACAAACTAAAATCAAGTGATTCTTTTTTGTAGATTAGGGAGAAGGACTGAATATCTAATTTAAGAGAAGGAATAGTGTGCTAAGTGTTATAGTGTGTGAGCTAATACCTTCTAAAGGAAAGACATGGCATGAAGATTGTGCATACTTACAATGCTAAGGAAAAATCAAGAAAAGGACTGTGTGAGGCTCTGCTGCTAGATGAAGTTGGAAGGACTATTAATGTGCTTCTTGAAGTATCAAAAATGAATATTAAAATTGTTTAAGCCTGACAGGGAAGGATGTAAATACAAGTTTTTCTAGAGCTATCTAACCTTTATTTCAAAACTGGAATTATTCATCCATCTGTAATTGTTGATAATTTAACTAGTATATGTAGTTCATAAGGTAATAGAAAAGGTGATCATGAAAGCATGTATATAACTGGACAGAACCACGATAATGCTATAAGATGTAGATTTAGTTAGGTTATCAGATGTTAAATGATTTTAATATTATTAAATAAATCAAACTAGAAAACTAACCACAAGTATAATATAACAAAGTTAAATGCAGGATATAAAAATGTAGGATGAATTTTGCATAGTAAAAAGATAAGTTTGCCATTTAAAATTGTTGTTTGTTGGGTTTAGCTGAAAGTAGGCATATATGGTTCCACTTGGGAAAACTTGCTTTAAAGCATTACAATGAACAATTTTTTCTCATTCTCTTATTCCTTTATCACTTTTTAAATGTAAAGAAAATTGTATTTATTTATTTTTTTTAAATAAACACCACCTTGCAGAATTTAATAGGCAAACATGTTACATATGACTAAGTAAGGGTCTTCAAGATGAAGTAAAGAAAATGTAAATGTTCTATTACCTTATGCAGAGACAAAAAAAAAAGGAGTGGTGTCATTTAGCAAACAAACAAAATACAGTTAATTGGTGATATGTCCTTTCTTTTCTCACTATGCCCTCTTGCCTCCAAAAATGACAACAAAGAATCACAATTTTTCTGATAAATAAATGCTAAACCAAGCGTTTCAAACTATTGCATTGCCATTCTTTTGGACTTCTTTAGTTATTAGAATGATGATTGTTATAGGGCAAATGAGAAATCCAGGTGCATCAGCTTCTAGTTGTTAAAAAAAAACAGATAAATTAACTTCTACTGTATACTGTGGGCAGAGGATCCTAGAGCTGATCCTACAACATCAGCTTCTAGTTGTTAAAAAAAAAAGAAACAGATAAATTAACTTCTACTGTATATACTGTGGGCAGAGGATCTTACTGTGCCTCTGTTTGTGTACATGGACTTTGGTGTGTATCAGTTTGAAGGACAGCCTTGCCCCATGTAAACATATAAATGCAGATTGGTATCCCCTGGTTGCTATTTGCTTAAGAACAAATATTATACAGATGAGATCAGGTATAATTTTAAAAGATCATTATCAGTGGAGACCTCATTATTACTGATATTACAATGGGGCCAGTTTTTATACTTCTGGGTAGAATTAATAAAATTTTTCTGATCCCAGAGATCTGAGTTCTCTCTGCAGTTGGAAACAAGAAGCTGTTGTGGGCATTGTGTCGGGCCAGGGGCCCTTGTGTTTGTGTGGGCAAATATCTTTTAGCAGTGTGAGCTGCTTTTTTCTTTTCATTAAAAGTCTCTCTAAAATAATAGAAATTTCAGATACTCGGTTCAAGTCTCACTGATTTTGTAGAGGTCCAAAAATGTAGGATCTGTCACTTTTGCAGGCCCCTGCCTCACCTAATTCCTGGCCAGGTGACATTTTGGGCAGAAGTAAATGCTTCTATAGTCACAAGCTAAAATGACTCTAAGCCCCAATTTCACCGGGGGTATTCACATGCTTCCTCTGGAAAATACTCTTTGACAGTCAGCTTTGCAAGTAAGTGATTACCTTGTTAGGAATCAAAGAAAAATGTATTTCTCTCTGACCTTTAGAGGAAAATAGAATCCTTCCCTTTTTTGCCCATTGACACAACTGGCACTGCTCTCTTCCCTTTCTACCACCCTGGTTCAAAGTAGTCCCCCGATGCTGTCCTGTTCCTTTCTTAAGCCATAGTGGATCTCTGAGATCCTACACCCCACTTTGTGAAACACTGACTTCATCTTTGCCCTCGAATGCCTGATTTTTTCATAAGAGATTCTAGCAATTTGGACACTGTTTAAGTGAACTATCAAACTACTGCATAGAGAATATTTAAGCTATTAAAATTATGGTTTCCCATGAAGATCAATTCTCTGTGTCCTTCCTTATAGGAATTTGAGACAAGTTAGCCCTGTGATGAATCTTGAAACTCACATATGTCCACATACACTTGGTAGAACTTCGATTTATTCTTTACATAAAAGCTGTACATATAACCAAGAAGTTATTTTTGCCAGTAAATTAACTTATTTGCTTTATTCATCTTATTTGGTTCCTAATCGTAAATATTTTGTAGCTGCTGTAAATTTTTTTCTCCCAAATGAGGAGTCTTATTATCATAAAGGTAAAGGCTATTCAGCTTTGATAACCACCTGCAATTCTTTTTTGGATCATTCATCCATCTAACAAATACATAATGAGGACAGTTCATGTTAATGAAAATCCATGTTGTTTAACAGAATGCCATCCTTTACCTACTTTTGCTCTTTATGGACATTTTTCTTTTCATGCTCTAGTGAGCTTTCCCTATATCATGAGAAGTGGTTATATTTGTGCAAATATACAAATATAGGAAAACAAAGATTCATACCTGTAGGCAATAGTCTAACTTGTCCAAACCACTTTGCCTTTACTGCTATTTTTATCCCTAATGCGTAGATATTTCCCCCAGGCCTATAGCCTTTGTGAAGGAAAGCAAATCATACCTCCTGTATATTGACACGAATCTGGTTTTCAAATGTCATTTCCAGATTTTTTAGTTAATTGGGGGTTGTCCTTTTCCCTTAATGTGAGAGTCATTTTCCTGTATATTTCTGGATCTCTCAGGGGCTGGGAGGGGGGAGTGAGGGGACTACAACCATAGCACTCCAAGAACCCTTTTGGGATTACTCCAGTAATCAACTACGAAAGTTATTTTCTAAATGTAGATATGTAAGGTGTTCTTTTAAAGTAAGGTACTTTGAAATATGTAGCATAAACTGGTACTGCTGTTAAATGGGTCGATTATTAAACGGAGCAGCTGTGTGAGGGCAGCTAACTTTGAATGCCTGTCTCCCTGGCTGGTGTGTCTCCTTCTCATGTTGAGAGCACCAGGGATTGCGTGGCTGCATGCTGAAACCGCATTTTCCCATGGTGTATGACTAGTTCATCTCTTTCTTGAGCACCATTACAAGAAGATCAAATGAAAATGAGATCAATGTGGAAGACAATTCATAGCACAAAAAAAGTCATCTTAAATCTACTCTCAAACATTCATCTTATACATGCATCAAAGTAATTTACTGACATCAGTTTGGGTGAGAGAGGGAGTCACTTTACTGAAAAGGCAGAGGCTTAAGGTATATACATTTGTACTCACTTCCTTATTTTCTTAACTTGTAAGCAGAAAACAAGCCCTCTCTCTTGTGAAGTATCTTCAAAGGATTGGGGTGCAAAAATACCTTGCTGGTAAGCCATCAATGTTTTATTTAAATCCCTGCATTCAAACTTAGCTGCCTTTTTGAAATAAACAAACAAAAAAAACTACTGTATGTTTGAAAATGTGAATAGTATTTTTATAGCTTGTTAAAGACATGGCTAGTTGCATTTGTAAATAAGTATAATGTTGCTTTGATTTTCTTTTGTGGACATCTTTATTTGGAACATAATTGTCTTTAGGGTTGATTTGTATATAAGTAATTGGCTTGTGATTGTTTCTTTTTTGGTTGGAAGTTATCATTTTGACATTACTTGTGATTCTGTGTTCAGCACTATTGTGATGTGTTCAACCTCTGCACTCGCTTACACAATAGGATATGCCAATTGTGTGTGGTGTAATGTTATTTTGATTTTTTTCTATGTTATTGATGAAGGATCATGCACCTAACACATACTAACTTTTTTAATGTTAGGCATATTTTTAGTATACTTTCTCTTATTTCTTCTCCTCCAACCTTTTACCCATCCTCCTTCCTTTCCCTCATTCCTGTTGTTATTTGAGAATGAGGGAGAAACAGTATTTTACATTTATGTAATTAGGCTTTTCAGTTAGTTCTCAAGGATCCTCTTTTGGCTCTTGGGAAAGAATTGTACCTGTACAAGGCAATTATAGAATGCGAACTGCTTTGCCTCATTCCATACTGATCATCCCAGCTGAACAATTTGAAAACTGTTCTGCCTTTTTGTTACATGAATCTGTCAGAAATATATTTTTAATTTAATATAAATGAAATTCAATAAAATATGAAACAAACGTTCTCTTTTGTGTCAGAAATTTGTTATTAGATAAACCAACTAGCAGAGAGGAAGATTTGTTCTAGGTTTAATAATGTGAAGATATAAAAATGGGCTTATTTTGCCCATATTTATGCAGCTCATTAATTATTCCTCAGAACTCTTTGGTGTTTGGGATGTGATATGTTCCATGTGTTTTTACCATCCACTGCATATGCCCATTGATGTGTACAGACTTACTCATCTGTGCAGGCTATGCTTAATTAACTCTGGTTGGTTTGTTTCTCTGAGAATAAAAAAATATATAAAATATTTTGTAGGTTGCATCCAAACAACATTAATATTTTTATATACTTTTTTTCTTTCTGCCCTCATTGCAGTTTATAAAATGGATCCTGGCAATCCTTGGCTATAAAGAATATCAGATGTTACTACTGTCCTTGAGGTGGGGGAGGGAGAACGAGACCTTAAATAGTCAATCAACTGACTAGTGACTTATGACAAGCCCACATAACAGTGTGAGAGTGACTTCAGAGACACTGGTGACATGAACAAGATCCTCTCTCAACATTTTCTTATTATATAACTTTTTGATTTTAAACATCATTTATTACTCCATGCCTCCAAAGTGTAAGAATTTCAAAATTCCAATAACTTCTGATTAGAGATTCTGTTATTCTTTGAAACTACTGTGGTTATTTGACTGTATAGAATGTTGACTGAGTCAGTGGACAAAAAATATATTTTCAGCATAATACGTTGGAGTAAATTTTCTTAAACCTGTTCAATTGTGGAGCTTCAAAGATCTTGTTAATAACACTTGCTATTTGCATGGACCTGCACACATACCCTCCCTTATATATTTTGGCCCTTTCATCTGAAATCATTGTGATTTCATAGTGTTCAGGGTAAGATATGTCAAGGCACTATGCATTTTAAACAACTATAAACTGAGAAAGGAGGAGAAACAACTTGTGTTCCTAATGCTTTAAGGTACAATTGAAATTTCCAGTGGCACCATGCTAGCTTATAGCAGTTATACTACTTACTAATTACATAGTGTTTTATAAAATTCTTCATATGTTGGTTCATTTGGCTCACTACACCCTTTTGAGGTACGTATTATTAGAATAATCCTAGTCACCCATATAAGGAAAATAAAACTGAAATAACAAGTGTAAACTAGAATCATACAACCATTAGTAAGTGATGGTACTCACTCTCAAAGCTGCATATTCTGACTTAAATATCTTTCTTTAATTAGTTACCACTTTTCTTTCTTCCTCTGATAAGGAGTAACCACCTTCTGATGAAAGCATGCATAAAGCTGACACACTGATGAAGGTCAAGACCTTCAATGGTCTTTCATTAGTTCCTTGACAACCGCTCTTCTGATGCAACTAAAAACCTTATTCCACATCCTCAAACTACCTGGGAGCAACTTATCTATAATGGAGGATGAGGTTTCTTTCATTCTAGAAAGATAAGTGCAACATAATCACAAGTAAAATAATTGAAACAACAACAAAACCACCACCATGTGGACAGCCTACTGATGGTGTGCCTTGCCCAAGGTGTTAGAAATCTGCTTGGTAAGGCACCCACTTCTCCCCCACATATATCAGAGAATATTGCAGATAACTACACTTATCTCTAGCAATGTTATTGCATATATTAGTGTTAATAGAGGAGAAAGTTCACATAAAATGCCTACTTTATAAATAAGTTGGTAAATTTTCTAGAGTTTATTATAGGCTAAGTGGTCACTGGAAACTTCTAAAATACTCACAATGTAGAATCTGATCCTGATCCAATGTCAAAGCTTCATTTAAAATGACGATGATGAGAGGAAGAAATTATAGAGAAGCTGTGAGGTATACAAAGAGGTATAGAAGAGCTTCTAACAAGGCTAAAATGAACGTCACAATTCTGACTCTAGCTACTCTCTACTGCTTTATAGTCTTAAAATCCTGAATTCACAATTGCTTAATTTAAAAAGCCCCTATGGGGAGACACATATATGTGGCCATACATATATATACAGAATATATAGAGAGATGTAGTAGACATACATATACAGAACATATAAAGAGATGTAAAATATTTAAAGATATATTGATATATTGCAGAACTTCATACAAAATCTCTATTTTCAAGAACTTCTATCACAAGCCCCATAATGTATATCATACTACAAGATGCACTCATAAAACTATAAACTGAGCAGGTGCGTAGTTAGCTAATTGTATTTCCCTCCACAGTGTTATCAAGCTGCATGATAAGCCATGGGGAGCAAAGCCACTAGACAACCATCTTAAGATTAGAAACAGAAGATTGTCACCCAGATAGCAATTTTGAAGCTATAAACAGAACAATTCACCACAAGATAGCAATCAGGAGACTGTAAATCAAATGGTACACAGGAGACATGTGAATGAATATTGGAATACTGCTCTTGTAGGTTACCCGTAGGTTTTCAAAAGACAAATACCCATCTTGCAAAATATTTGACCTGTTTCTACTTACTTATCTTTCCAAGACAAGTAGAGAGCTCTAAAAAATAATATAATCAGTTTTCTGCCTCTTTCAGAAACAGAAAAACAAAGCTTCCAGGCATTAAAGACTTATCCCATTAGCTGCCCACTGACTCCTATTGCAAGAGGCATATACATAGCACAAAGTATCCTGATCAGATCTTAACGCCTCAATTCAGTTATCTTAAGCATCATCTTTTCTATATCATCTTTGTTCATGTATTTAGGGATTTATAGAATCACCCTGCTATTACTTAGTACGGAACTATTATATTTGTGTGGATTTATGGCCATGATGACAACAACATTAAGATAATAGTAGACACCGATTGGATGCTTGCCGCATGCTGGCTTTCTGTTAAGAACCTGTGTATGCACTGTATCTTAATGTTCACCACAACCTTACTAGTTAGGTACTATTATTTTCCTCTTTTCATAAATGAGGAAAGTGAAATTTTAGAAAGATTAAAAAACCTGTTCAAAGCCACACAAAAAATGGTACAGCTGGGACACAAACTTGCTTGACATCAAAATACTTTATTTCTGGTGCTACATTGCAATCACATTATAATATTAATAATTATGTAATGGCTGTGGTTTTTTTCCTCACACAGTTAAACTCAGACATGCAATAAATGTATAGTTTTTGGGTCACAAAACTTAGCACCTTTCCCAAATTTCCAGTTCATTCAGAAGAGGAAAACATACACATATATAGAAAACATAAGCAAATAAGAATTTTTTCAGAATCAATTTAGAGTATATTCAGCCAATTGAGGGTTTTTCCTCATCACTTCATCTCTGAGGTGGCCTCTACGTTCTAGGGCCTTTAGTACTAAGTATTTACAAGTTTCTGCAGTGATGGTAACCTAACTCTGAAATATTATTGGCTTATAATATAAAAGCTTAATTTGGCTGTGAGTTTGACAGGTTTCTTCCAAATGATGTCTTAGGAGACCAGACTACTTCATCTTGTGGCTCATCAATTTCTGCATGTTACCTCCATAATCATCGTAACAGAGAGAAGAATGTTGGAGGCACAAACAGGGACTTTCCACTGGCACAGCCTAGAAGTGACATATCACTCCTACTCAGAGGCCACTGGTTGAAACTAGTCACCAGGTGCCCAAGTTCAAGGGAGCTGTGGGAGCACATATATATTGAGTGAGCATAAATTTGTCTGACACAAGCTGATGTAGCATTATGACAACAGAGTGAAATGCCTAGTCCTTGGTCAATATCTGATGATGACGTCTGTTAGGATATACACAATAGCTCTGTTTATTGATAATTATCACTGTTTTCCTCTGTCTCCCTTTGAGATTCCCATCTGGTACCTGACCATTTGGTCTAATGCACATTCCGCTCTCATATGCCCCTGCTGTGTCCATGGTCCTCAGGTGCTCCTGAAAACCTCTGAACCTTTCTAGAAGAAACAGTAAAATACTCTTGCTTACATGACTTTTGGTCTCTGAAAACTTGGTCTTGCTACTATGACTCTCTATCAACCCGACTACTTCCAATTCAAGGGGAATTGAAACTCTGTCAGGCTACTTTTCAAGGTTCCTGCAGAAAGTGGGAAATAGTTTGCATTCCCTAACTTAACCTAGGGAAGGTTGCAGAAGTGAATTGTATGCTCATAGACACTCATCAGAATCTGTCATTTTCCTCTTTATCCTCATTCTCCTTCCCCAGACCAGAGGAGCTTTTTAAGTTGAAAAGTGGGATTGGTGGGGAAAGAGGAGTATTGTGAAGAGTAGGTTCTATCTTATCACTATTTTTTTAAATAGTGAATTTAAAAGTGAAAATACTGTCGCTTCTTTTCTCTAGTTCTTCCCATGGTGCCTTGGCAGTTTCCTATCTTGTAGCCTGAAGAGGAACTCCTCATGAGTAAAAGAATCATGAGGGGACAGCAAAACAGCTATGTACTAGGCAGTATACTAAACAAGTTGCATGCACTAACTCATTCTGATGATGATGGGGCACAGTAAAATGACCCCTGAATACGTAGGGGCCAGAGCTCTTTATTACTTACAGCTCCAAAAGAGAGGAGACTGCCATGCAGGGCAACACAGTGGGATGCAACTGGGGAAAATTGTAATAGCAAGGGAGACAGTTTATGTATGGCAAGCCAGGTAGAGTTAGCTAGGTTTCAAAAGCTTGCTATTGATCATTCTGAATAATCTGCAGGCCCAAGGAAGAAGGGACCATCCTTAAATGTTTGGCACCTGGGCTTCTGGCAGTTGAGGGTATGTTTTGTAACTAAGCATGTTAGAGCCTTATAAGGTGGAAGGGGTTGGAACGTGGGCTTAGCAAACTGCCAATGAAGGGGCACTGAGTTTTTAGCCATGACCTCAAAAGTGGATCAAGACAGCACTTAAAAAATACTATGTCACGAACTGTCATGGTTCCTCCTTTTCAGTTAAAGTAACTGAAATATAGAAGTATTAAGCTACTTAACCAATGTTACACAGCTGGGAGGTTCTATGGCTAGAATTCCAACCAAGATCCAACTGGCTCTTGGCTATACCGCCTTTCTGAATAGACCTATACTCTCCTACTGGTTCTTTAGTAGGGCCTTAGTAGGCATTTTTCCCATTATTCAGTTTAGACACTTTCTATCTCCTATCTTGCACAATGTGTCATTTGCCTGATTGCTAGGAGCTCTCGCGTGTTGAGTTTCTGGTCATTTGCCTCTCCGGGCCCCATCAGCCCACACTTTATATCTTGGCTCATTCCTTTTTTCAAACTCTTGGTGCTTAGTAACTTGTTCTCTGGAGTTTCAGGGGTGGGGAAGGACATGTCTGGGGAGGAAGGAGAATGACCGTCCATACATTATTTGGAAAACAAACAAAAGATATTTTAAAAAATCTTTATATTCATAATAAAGTTATGCTTATTGCCATAATTCTAGTAAAAGAGCATTTTAATATTCAATGTATTAGATATAATGTACTACTTTGTAGAGCAATTTTAAAAGGATTTTACAGTTAACAATAGGAATATAATTGCTTAACATTCTACAAAAATAGATTGGCCTCACTCTGGTTTATGCTAGATTTTCCCTAACTCACAGTGAATGACAGATCAAGCAGTGATCATCCTAAGGCATTTCATTCTCCAATACTCAGATGGGTCAATTTTACTATTATGTGATAAATACAATATTTCCCCCCGTGTTATCTAATTTTATGAGCTAAATTCAAACTCTATAGATTGAAAAATTATATAATGGAAAATACTGACATCTTTCTTTCAGAGAATAAAAGAGACATTGCAGAAAAGATTTTAATGTTGATCTCTGGTGTGAACTAGATTTCTCACTAAATTTAGCAGCAGTCCTGCTATTGTTGTCAAAGAATAGATAACAAAGCGCTAATCAGGTACTCTTCAGTTTCCTGCCTAATATAGGTGATGCTCAGCTTGACTTATTTTTTCTAAAGACAAGGTCTCCCTTTGTCACCCAGGCTGGGGTGCAGTGTCTTGATCATAGCTCACTGCAGCCTCAAACTCCTGGCCTCAAGCAATCTTTCTGCCTCAGCCTCCCAAGCAGCTGGGACTACAGGCCCACACCACTGTGCCTGTTTTTTTTTTATTCACTTTTGTAGATATGTTGCTCAGGCTGATCTCAAAATCCCAGTCTTGAGTGATCCTCCCACCATGACCTCCCAAATTACTGGGATTACAGGTGTGAGCCACTGTGCGCAGTGTAGCTTGACTTTCGAGGCAAATAAAGAAGAGAAAATATTGGATGATAAAGTCTAGTAGTATCAACCAGAGGACTAAGATGAAGCCAATTTAAAATTACTTGGAATGAGAATGGTAGCTCAACTGAAAATATTAAAACAAATTAAAATAAAATAGTTCCCAATGAAATCATGTGCTTAAAGAATCTCTTTTTAAATCATGTTAAGAGTGGTTGGTTTTCTTTTTTAAAAAATTTAGTTTTTTAAAAAAGTATTAAGTATATTTTAAAAATTATTATTATTGCTCAAATTCAGTAGTTTTACAGTGAAAGGCCATTATTATAATCTGATCCATAGATTTCAAATTCCAAGAGTCCACAAAACAAAACTGCACTGTTCAGTCACCCACTGTTATCATCCCATTTCAAGAAACGCCCAGAAATCTAAATATGTGGTAATTGTCATCTATTCTTTCAACTACAGATGTGGTCCTAGACAGGAGACTTGAGAATGGCCTGTGTGCAAAAGACAAACACAGAAATGAAAGCTGTTGGTTTTCTAGATAGATTCATAGCAATAGCTAAAATGTTATATTTCCACAGCAGCCTTATATGTAAAGATTAACACATAAAATTCTCAGACAACTCAGAGGGGTTTAACAAATGATGAATGACCTAAAATGGTTTTCCAGGAAGAAAAGATGAAGGAACAAAGTATGTAGAGCCAGAAACAAATGTGAGGGGGCAATTAATAACTCTTCAGGTATAAGAAGCCACTAGGTGAGTGAAAGTGAGCATCAGAGACTTTACCTCACAAATAATTGTCCCCATTTGATTGACACCAAAGGACCAAAATAACCAAAGCAGCTGCTGGGAACCTATGCACTCTGGCTTCTTTCTGTTCATTTTCTCTGCAGCCACCAGGTTCACAGTCTCCTGCTTGGGCCCCTCTCTGGCATTCTCTCTGGTATTCAGAATGGAAATCTCACCAGTATTTATTTTGCTATCTAGTTCACTATCGTAGATTTCAGCTTCACAAATGTCTCAGTGAGGTCCTTTGCTGAGGGTGTAGAAGTGCAAACTTACAAGCCCAGATGGAGACAAGGCCAATGGGGTGAGCCGCTTAGATTCAGCTCAGCAAGACTGCTAAACAGATGAATTCCAGACAAACATCAAATGCTTTCTTGGTATAGAACAAAACTGGCAACACAGACTGAGTGTTCTGGGAGTTGTGGGTGAAATGGAGAGCTTTTGTTTTGGGGGGTCTGACTACCACCCTTGTTTTCTGATTCATCAGAAAAGCTCACAAGACTCAATAACAGGTTATATTCAACAGCTAAGTTTTATTATAGCAAAGGAGCAAGAACAACAGGAAAAAACAAAGATATGCAGTTGATATGGTTTGGCTCTGAGTTCCCACCCAAATCTCATCTACAATTGTAATCCCCATGTGTCGGGGGGAAGGGCCTGGTGGGAGGTGACTGAATCATGGGGGTGGACTCCCCCTTGCTGTTCTTGTAATTGTGAGTGAGTTCTCAGGAGATCTGGTTGTTTGAAGGTGTGTGGCACTTCCTTCTTCACATGCGCTCACTCTCTCTCTTATTGTAAGTTCCCTAAGGCCTCCTCACCATGGTTTCTGTATAACATGTGGAACTGTGAGTCACTTAAACCTCTGTTATTCATAAATTACTCAGTTTCAGTTAGTTATAGCAGTGTGAGAACAGACTAATACAGCATTAAAAAGGGTTCAGTGAAGTCAGATGCCAGTTTCTAAGTCCTTTCCTTTCTACGATCACACAAGACATGCTTCTTCCTACAGCAGAGAGGCATGTAAAGTGTCTCTGCCAGAAAAGCCTACTCAAGTCTCAGGATCCAAGGGTTTTATGGAGGACTGGTCATGTAGGTGCGTCCTGCTGTGCAACCGACCATGGTAACTGAAATTCAAGACTCCAACAATATAACCAGGGACATCATCAATCTTGACATTTGTGTAAATCAATCCTGACAAGTCCTGACAAGTTGGTACATTATGCCCCATTGCTCCAGGTGTATTGGTATCCTTAATTAGTAACATAGTAACATAAAGAGTATTCTAAGAGCCATGTTCTCAGGCATTAGCCAAGGGTCAATCACAGTTCCAGACTCCGCTGGAGACATGCTAGGATTGAGCAACCAGGACCGGTGTGCTAACTTTTTCCTCATATCTATGTCAACATGTTTGGGAGTAGGATGGAGACGAAACCCCATGGTTGAGGGAGAGTGTGGTGAGCATTATTTCTTGATGTTCTAAAACATGGCAGGTGTGATATGTGGAAAGTTTTTCTTCTGCTGCTTGGGGACAGTAAACTGGAGGAAGCTGCTATAGGAAGCTGTTTTGTCTTTTTCTCACTTGGTAGATGAAACCAGAGGACTAACTTTGCATTGAGGTCCTTAATGAATGAGGAGCCAGCCAAGTTGACCTTTCCAGGTTTGATGGGAATGCTCAGAAAGTCAGCAGCTATAGCACAAACTCAGTACTATTGCTATGCTAGGAATATTCTTTTCTAAAATAAGTTTATTCTGTATATATAATACTTATACATTAAAGGAAAGGAGAAAGTACAGAATCAGAGAATACAAATAAAAAATAATGATCATATGATATCATATCATATACAAATCCTAAACCTTCACAAAGTATTTTGCAAATATGGTATCATTTTCTATATATGTTTACTTAATGGTCTTTCCCCACTTAAAACATATCATGTACATTATTCATGTCCACAAATATTCTTTTAAAGTTTGTTTGTAATAGTTATATATTCTCCTATTGTGTGGAAGTATTATAATTTCAAACAAACTTTTTATTGAGGACATTTGCATTGCCTTGGACTGTCATGTACATAATACATTATTTTCTTAGGACAAATTCCTAGAAATAGAATTTTGAGTTAATCACTGTATACATGTTTAAGGGACTATGAAATGATGTTTCATTCACCTCGACTTACATATTTGTGTTTGTAGAATCTTTGTGGACAGCCTCAGAGTTATTCAAAACAAATTGAAAACCCACAGAGGACCATTTTTGCCAGTTTAGTTCTCAAAAATCTGTGTGCAAGTGTTACCACAGACGTTGACTTTGAGCTTTCTCCTCCTGGAGAGAATGTTTTGCTTTAAGTTGGGACAAGGAAGATTTCCCTATCACAGAGAACTTCCTCAGCCTCGCTGACAACATTTTATGCTAGTGACACATTTTGATTTTTTTTTCCTAGCACAAGAGAAGTGAGCAAGGGATGGATTATTAGACAAAAGAAAATTGTCCTATGATTCAAAGCCAAGATGCTGTTCCATGTAAACTTGTCTTTAATACAAGAGCAGATTGATCAGGGATACAGATTATGAGCCCATAGCATGTCTTTTTCTTGATTGCGTTATGTCATCCTCAACAACAAAGAGTAGCTCCAGATTTGCATTCATTTTGTGTTAGGACCTTGTGATTCTCTCTTGGAAAATTTAAAACACGTTCCTTCTACATTCCTTTCATATTTCTTAAAAAGGCCATCTAACGTTGGTGCTACTATATGTTGGGATCTCTAATTTTTAATTTTTTTTGAAAAAATGGCACTGGTGATGACATTGCTGCTGCTTCAAGTCAAAAAAGATAACAAATTTCACTTAATTTTCAAATTTAAAAAGCACAGGGATTGAATAGCTGACCTGTGATGACCAGCTGCACTTTGAGGCCCTCATATTTACATGTACTTACACATTTTCTAAATGAAATGATACCAATTATAGAAATCTCTTTTTTTTTTTAATTTAACAGTCTTAGTTGGCCAGAGCTCTTTGAGAAGTAACATTACTCATTTGCAACAGAAAACCAAGTCCACATACAAAAATTGTAATGTATATTCAAACTACCAATAAGACCTTGCTATTGTAATGGTAAAGAATTTATTTCCCCATCTGAAGGTTCAATAATTTGAGCCTATAAAACAAGCTAGTAATGGACAGGTTAACAAGAAAAAAGGTATACAAATGTATGAAGGTGCATAAACATGGAAGCCATACACAAAATACGAGATTCAAAGGAGTGGTCAGATGACTGAAGTTTTTACAACATCCTGAGGTTACAGGAAGAAGAGGACTGTGACTTCTAAAGGAGACTAGGGAAGTGGTGTCACAGATTATGGGAGGGTGAAGGACGGAAAGCATAGGTAGCAAGGCTGTTTCTTATGCAGATAAAATCTCTCAGGTAGCAGATTTCAGAAAGAGTAGACAAAAGCCTGTGGTAAGAGTATTTCTGTCACACCTTCAGAAGCATCAAACTTTTAGTCTTATTTTCCTCTGAGTTAATCTGTTCTAGATCTGGACAAGGTGGGGGAGGGAGGCATCAGAGAAAGCCTGTTTGCATCTGCTGTTTATTTCACTAATATAGATTTCCTTTACAGATGCAAATCTCCCCACAAAAGGACAGCTTTTCAAAGCTATTTCTGTGGTTTTCAGCCCCTCTGAATAGCCGACTCAAAATACACCAAAGAAGTATATTGGAGGGGAGTGAAATATTCTGTTTCCTTCACTGCTCATTTGAAAGAAGTTGGAATTGAACTTGCCAGTCTTTCAAACTATCACTAATTTGCTTCCACTCCATTATCTACACATTTCCAATAGGAGCAACTTCTACTATTTTCATATTTATGTTTCACATTGATAATCATGCTTCTAATGCAATAAAGGAAACATCAGTTAAATAATTTAGGCTGAAAACCTTCCCAATGGTCTAAATAATGTGGGCATTTCCATGAATAGTCCATTCCAAAAGAGCTTCAAAACAAAACCTGAGGTAAAGCAAAATGTTGAATAATAGGGGAAGTTACTCAAACTCTATCAAGACTCAGAAAAACGGAGAGGGTAAGAAGAGAAATTTGGTTTTCATAATAACTTAAAAAAATTTTTTTAGAGATCAAGTAGGTATTTCTCTTATAGCATAGAAAGGAGGAATAATAATTTTATAACATTGGAGAGTAAATGCTTGAAAAACAGTCTGAGACTATGGGAACCTACATGAAACCCTAGGGTTGATATAAAGATTAATTTAAGCTGAAGAAATTTGACATTCCACAGATGCAGGAAGAAGCTTTCTCAGAGCTTCCCTTAGCTGACAAAAATCAGAAACTTCTGAGAACTGAGGACTGCCATAAATTCCCTCTCTGGGAAGGCTTCTACTCCCAGGAGACCCAAAGTACATTTCCCTGAATCTCTTCACCAGGAGAGTTTATGAAGAAGATGGAAAGACCACTGATACCTGCACAGACAAACATTATCACAAACTTTCGTATCTTCCATTTGTTTTCCTAGGAATCAACACACTCTTCCACAATGGTTGAATTAATTTACACTGTCACTAACACTGTAAAAACATTATTCCTTTTTTCTTCACAACCTCACCAACATCTAGTGTTCTTTGACTTTTTAATAACAGCTATTCTGGCTGGTGTGACATGGTATCTCAGTGTGGTTTTGATTTGCATTTCTCTAATGATCAGTGATGTTGAGCTTTTTTTCATATGTTTGTTGCCTGCATGTATGTTGTCTTTTAAGAAGTGTTTGCTCATATCCTTTGCCCACCTTATAATGGATTGTTTGTTTTTCTCTTGTAAATTTGTTTAAGTTCCTTGTAGATGCCGGATATTAGACCTTTGTCATATGGAATAGGTTGCAAAAATTTTCTCCCATTTTGTATGTTGTCTATTGATAGTTGCTTTTGCTGTGCAGATTCTCTTTAGTTTCATTAGATCCCACTTGTCAACTGACGCTTTTGTTGCAATTGCTTTTGGCATCTTTGTCCATGAGATCTTTGCCCATGCCTATGCCCTGAATTGTAAGTATTGCCTAGGTTTTCTTCTAGGGTTTTTATAGTTTGGGTTTTACATTTCAATCTTTAATCTACCTTGAGTTGATTTTTGTATATGGTGTAAGGAAGGGGTCCAGTTTCAATTTTCTACATATGGCTGGCCAGTTCTCCCAGCACCATTTACTAAATGAGGAAATGTTTCCCCATTGCTTTTTTGTTTGTTTTTTTTTTGTCAGTTCTGTTGATGATCAAATGGTTGTAGTGGTGCATTCTTATTTCTGGGTTCTCTATTCTGTTCCATTGGTCTATGTGTCTGTGCGTGTACCAGTACCATGCTGTTTAGCCCTGTAGTATAGTTTGAAGTTAGGTAGCATGATGCCTCCAACTTTGTTCTTTTTGCTTAGGATTGCCTTGGCTATTTGGGCTCTTTTTTGATGCCATATTACTTTTAAAATAGCTTTTTTCTTATTCTGTGAAGAACGTCAATGGTAGTTTAACGGGAATAGCAGTGAATCTATAAATTGCTTTAGGCAGTGTGGTCATTTTTACAATATTGATTCATCCTATCCATGAGCATGGAATGTTTTTCCATTTGTTTGTGTCATCTCTGATTTCTCTGAGCAGTGGTTTGTAATTCTCCTTGAAGAGGTCCTTCATGTCCCTTCTTAGCTGTACTCCTAGGTATTTTATTCTTATTGTGGCAATTGTGAATGGGAGTTCATTCATGATTTGATTCTTTGCTCGCCTGCTGTTAGTGTATAGAAATGCTAGGTATTTTTGCACATTGATTTAGAAATACCATTTGATCCAGCAATCCTATTACTGGGTATATACCCAAAAGAATATAAATCATTCTATTATAAAGACACATGCATGTGCCTGTTCATTGCAGCCCTATTCACAATATCAAAGTCATGGAATCAACCTAAATGCCCACCAATGATAGACCAAATAAAGAAAATGTGGTTCATATACACCATAGAATACTATGCAGCCATTAAAGGAATAAGATCCTGTCCTTTGCAGGGACATCGATGGAGCTAGAGGCCATTATCCTTAGCAAACTAATGCAGGAACAGAAAACCAAATACTGCATGTTCTCATTTATAAGTGAGAACCTAAAGATGAGAATGCATGGACTTGTTGGGGGACAGCAACACACACTGGGCCTGTTAGAGGGTGAGGGTTGGTAAGAGGAAGAGGATCAGGAAGAATAGCTAATGGATGCTGGGCTTAATATCTGGTGATGGGATGATCTGTGCAGCAAACCCAAACCTATTGTTACATGTTTACCTATGTAACAAACCTGCACATCCTACACATGTACCCCTGAAATTAAAATAAAGGTTGAAAAAAAGAAAGATGAGAAGGAGGAGAAGAAGGGAAATGGGAGGGCATAATGTAACAATTTTAGGACTCCATGTTTTAAATGTTATTTTAATCCCATCTATTTATTTCTGAAAGTAAATCTCAGTTTCAGGAAACCCTTACACCAAAAATGACAGTGCTTAGGAAATTAGAAGAAAATCACTGTGGTGTTTGAAGAAAGGAAGAAATGAAAGATAAGGAAGAAGGAAGAATGGGGAAGAAGGAAGATATAGGAGAATCAGCAGTGAGATGAAGGAAGATCAAAAAGAAAGAAGGGAGAGACAAATAAGTAATCAAGAGGCACAGGAAAACAGAAAAGGAAAATGGCAGAGCAAAAACATAAGAATAATGGAAGCCAGGCATTGGCACACTATGATCCCTAGACCAAATCCAGCTCATTGCCTGTTTTTGTACAGCCTGACCTAACAATGTTTTTTCTAGCTTTAAACAACTGAAAACAAACAAACAAAAACAAAAACAAAAAAACAGAAAAAGAAACAGTGCTTTGTGGTATGTATAAAGCTTACATTTGTGTTTATAAATAAATTGAATAAAGCTTACATTTGTGTTTATAAATAAAGTTTTATTGCATGCATTAAAAAAAGAAACCCATTAGTCTTTCCTAAAGAAACGTATTTGTTCTTCCCATAGGCTGTTTCTCCTAAATTATGTATGTAAGCCTTACCTTTAACCATTTAACATCTCCTTCTTTTGTTGGCTACTATGTTCATATGCATATGAATAAAACTTTTTCTCCTGTTAATCTGTCTTTTGTCAATTTAATTTGCAGGCTTCAGGGACTCTAAACTTTAATAAGAGAGTAGAGGAAAAATAATTTTCTCCCTTAAAAGACTCAGGATAGAAGTACTAAGGAAGCACCTCTAATTATCTGATTAACCAAATATGGTGTTAGCAAGATAGAAACACTACAACATCTCTCAAGCTTAATATTAATATATATTAATATAACCTCTGTGGGGTGCCAAGGAGAAACTTCCCCTTCGCCCTCTGAAGAATCACTGAAAAATAACTGACATGTGGCAGATTAATAGGCCATACAGATTTATTTAACATGTATACATGAGAACCTCAGACTGAAGACCCAAAGATAGAAGGGAAGTAGTCCATTTTTATGTTTAGGTTCAACAAAGTATGGAAAACTGTGTAGAAATATGATTGGACAAAAATGGTCTCATCTAATGGTAATGGACGGAGTGGGGAAGCCCAGCAAGGCCAATCTATCTAGATTCTTCTTGTCCTCTTTCAGCATGAATTTCTTCTTTCTGGGTGTGGGGCAGAACCATTTCTGGAATGGGGGTCTTATGACCTACACTGTCAAATGAGATAGGTCAGATAACTTCTTCTGGCTACTTTTTACACAGAAAGGCATAGAGAAAACTTGAGTAATATTATTAGGTTTTATAACTAGGTATGGGGGAAGAGGGGTTCTGGTTTCTACGACCTGCCTTGGGGAAGAGGGATTCTAGCTTCTATGGCTAGCCTCAGTGGGGAATGGGCCCGAGAGACAGGAGGACAGGAAAAGGTAAGAGAAAAACGTTTGCTTCTGAGGTTTTCATTTTGGGGGTATTATTTTCTGAGCCCCAATACCTCTTAGTTATTTGGGCAAATTAGAGAAAAGGAGAAACTGAATTCTTTAACTACAAAGTTCTCTTGCATGTTGAAGTGGTGGTTGCTTTGTGTTTTATGTCTTAGACAACAGTGATTTTTCATTTGGTTTTATCCTGGGGCATTAGCTGTACAGATAAACTCTCTTTCATTTTAATGCTATGAGTTTTGGCAAGTCAAATGCCCTAAGTCTAAATGCTTGAATACCTCAAATCAAACTCTCTCTATAAATGTATAATCTGGACGCAGGTGACCATTTTATATTTAGTGAGAAAAAGTAAAGGTCATTTAGCTCTTCAAGGCATATTTTTAAATATTCCAATTTCCCTAGGTGCCAACTTTTTTTTTTTTCTTTTTCTCCAGCGACCTCAATATTTTACATTCACTAGCCTGGAAAGGTCATTTCCTAGAAATCTAATTCTCTAAATAAAATGTCTATGTTTCTTACTGTTTATTTGGAATACAAAATTTGTTAACTTGCATACAACATGCCAGAAATAGAGATGTGTGCTAATTAACACAAAGTTCACAGCTCTGAGTTTTATGTTAGATAAATATATGCCTGTTTTTACAAGCCTTTATAGTTCTCTCCTGTTGAACATTGACTTTCAAACTTTGTTTTTAGTCACTACATAGTAAAATGTTAAGTTGGCATACAAGACCAAATGTCCATGAATTCCATATCTCACTATTTTTTATGCACACACACAAAAAAATCAGTATGAGATTTCACCTCTTAAATAAGCATTTTCTGTTTTAAAAAATATGTTTTAAAAAAGGAGATGAGGTAGGATTCACTTTAAAAAAAATGCCTTTCCACAGCTATTAAAGACTTCTATGTACAAAATCATTGATGAAAATATTCCCTCAGATGGTATATGCAGGGAGGTGTGCAGGGAGGTACAGGGAGCACAGATAGCACAGGTAGATATGGCGGGAGTCAGATCTAGCTTCTTTCCCTCCTGCTTCATCAGAGGCTGGTTTCTCTTTAGGTTTAGTGACTCTGTTTTCTGCAGACCCATCTTGCTAAGCCACTTCTGCCTCTTTTCCTTTTGCCTCACTTTCCCTGTAGTTTGCACTCTTTCTGCTGCCTTTTTCACTTATCTACCCTTGGGCTCTCCCTTTATTGACCCTTCAGCTCACTTAAACTTTCTCTTGGGTTGAATGACAATGGTTGCCAAGGGGCACAGTCAGTCAGAGCCTTTGAGAATCTAAGCTGCCTGGACATTGCCACTGTTCACATTTTTTTAGTGGTACTACTTTCTGCTTCACATTTCCAGATACAACATTTCTTTGGAAGTAGGTGGCCATTAATATTGAATCTCTACAGTTTGTAGGAGATATAATTACCCTTTAATTCATACTGTGATCTGTAACTTTGGAGCATGATTCATTTGAAGATGATCTTAGCCTGTTAACTCATTTTTCTCTTCCAAATAACAATAATGATATTATTTTGGTAGAAGGCTTTTATTCAAATACAATTTTTAAATCTGAATTTTAAAATTCATTTCTGATCTACTTGTCTGCCTCAAGGCTTATATCAAATTTATTTCCTAATAAATTCTATAAATCCTATGTCACTCTCATCCACCCCCACTTTTCCATTCCTATTCTGTCGTTGCCTAGAAGAGTTGACCTGTAGCCCTAGATCCTGCAAAATTGTTTTCCTAACTTTAAACTAGAACAGCCACAAGAAGTCTTAGTTCCAATCCCTGCTTAGTCTCTGGATTCTATCTGGCAAATCAAGCATGTTGGACCTGTTACCTCATTCATAAAATTTCAGAGACAAACAAGATCACTGCTTCTCAAACTGTTTCCCCCAATGGCTAATTGAAAACACAAGTTCCAACTGAGCTTAGTTAATCTGGACAAGGCAAGCTCCTTTCAAGCATTTGGTTCAGAAGGTTGAGGTGGGGCCTGAGAGTCTGCATTCTAACAAGCATCCTGTCATTGCCCTGGGACACAGACTGTACTTAGGTTACATTTTCTACTTGTTCATTGATGTATGTAAATGCTTAGGGCTACTCCTTTTTTTTTTTTTTTTTTTCTGGAAGGCCTTTGACATGGTTATGCTTTGTGCCCCCACCCAAATCTCATCTTGAATTGCAATTTCCATAATCCCCCAAATCCCCACATGTCAAGGGAGAGACCGGGTAGAGGTCATTGAATCATGAGGGCTGTTCCCCCATGCTGTTCTCTGAGATCTGATGGTTTTATAAGGGGCTCTCCCCCTTTACTCAGCACTTTTCCTTCCTGCTGCCTTGTGAAGAAGGTGCCTGCTTCCCCTTCGCCTTCCACCATGATTATAAGTTTCCTTAGGCTCCCCCAGCCATGCTGAACTGTGAGTCAATTAAACCTCTTTCCTTTATAAATTACACAGTCACACAGTTATACATAGCAGTATGAAAATGGACTAATTCAGCCTTCTTCTACTATATCAAGATTTTCCCCAGCCTTCAAGTCCCCATTCAATGCCATCTTTTTTATAATGTCTTTCTTGATCATTTTCTTGATTATGCAAGCAGCACATTCACTTCCCTTATACTGACCTCTTATCAAGTCATACCATCACATGGCACCTTTTCTACTTTCATTTTTATTTTTGTTTATCTCTTTATTTGATTTTAAACTCCTTGAGGATTGTAACCCTGTCCAACCTACGGTTATTTACTCTACCTCATTATGTTTAGAACAGTAGTTCTCAAACTTCAGGAGCATCAAAATCACCTGAAGGGTAAATAAAACAGAGATTGCTGGGCCTTGCCCCCAAGATTCTCATTCTGCTGGTCAGGTAGGGCTCTTGAATCTGTATTTCTACAGGATAACAGTGCCAGGAATATTGGTGATTAACGCATTGAACTTTTTGAACACTGCTATAGAGTAAAGCTCTAGGCTTTAGAGTCAGAAAAATCTGGGTTTGAATCACCAGTTTCAATCACATGTTATCCAGAATAATTATGAGACAGTTACTTTTACTTTTCATTCTTACTTCTTCAGTAATAAAACATCTTTTAGTATTTGGGAAAGAAATAAGTGACAATGTACAAAAGGGTCTGTTTTTCATTAATTACCTTCCTTTATAATTAATCTTCAATGTCATTTATGCTGGGTTTCCTTTCTGATTGTCCTTGGACAAGGGAAAGTCTCCTGCAATGGGCTCCTTCATTCCCATAATTGCACCATCCCAGCATTTTTTACAACTTCATTGTAATTGTTTCTTTAATTATCAACCTTCTTTGATAAATCGTAAGATCACTGAGGGCAGGGGCCATATATTTACTGTGACCTAAGAGTATTTTGCCCATAATCTTTACTTTGTACCTGATACAGAGAAAGTGCACAATAAATATTGGAATAACAATTAGTGATTGAACAAAATCAGAGATTGATAGAGATGAGAAAGAGAGAGTGGAAGAGAGAGAATATTGTGCCTGATGAAATAGGAATAACAGTACCTACCATATGTCATTATTTCTAGGAAAGAATCTAGCATAGTTTTGGACATGTTAAAAGGCATCCAAAACATATTAGTTGTCTTTTCCCAGCAATAATGTATGAATATGGTGCTCATACTCCCAAGACTTTCCAAAAGAGCTATATTTTAAAGTAGTTTAATTTTTTAAATAAAAGCAATTTATTCATATCTGTAAAATAATTTTCCCACTTTTTTGGACATTATAAAATAATGTCACAAATCAATAAGTTTATGCATCACAATATTGATCTGGACATTGGTAAAGGCAAGATACAGTATATGAATGGTTAAAACAGCGCCCTCCAGAGCCACACTATTCAGGTTCAAATTCTGGCCCAGCAACTTACATGGGAAGGTCACTTAATTTCTCCATATTTCAGTCTGATCCTCTTTAAAATGGCATAATCTATAATGCCTACCTCATAAGTGTGTTATAAGAATCAAATGAGCAATGTAGGTAAAGTGCTTCAAATAGTGCCCTATACATGTTACATATTAAAAAAACTCTTATAATAAAGATCTTCATAGTTGGTATTAACTATTTGTTGGTTGAATTAAAGAACACAAAATGTACATTGCCTTGAACGGAAACTTGGCCAAATAGCCCTGAGAAGTAGAAAAGGAAGAAACTGTATTAAGAGCTACCATGTGTCAGTTATTGTAACAGATTGTATTTTCTCAAATTAGCCACAACAGTATTTTCCTATCTTGTGTGTTCTTTTGAAAACAATGTGGCTTTGGCACTCCAGTTGAGAGGTGAGTCCTATGTTCCCTACCTTTGAATCTGGATAGGACTGTGACTAGAGCAAAGGAAAGCTATATGATTTCCTAAGCTAGGTCATACATGGTAATGCTGGTTCCATCTGGTTCCCTTGAGAAGCTCATTTCTGGAGGCTTGAGCCACCATGTAAGAAGTCTGAGGCCACTATGCTATGAGAAAGCCCAGGCCACATGGAGAAGCCACATGAGTCTACTGGCTGATAGCCTCCACTGAGGTCCCTGCCACTCATCAGATCAACTGTAAGACATGACAGTCTGACACATGTGACTCACATGCAGGTGCTTCTAGATGATGTACCTGCTTCTAGCTGTCTGATCACCCCTAGTCTTTTCCTTTTTGAGAGATGGGGTCTCACTCTGTCACCCAGGCTGGAGTACAGTGGCAAAATCATGGCTCCCTGCAGCCTCAACCTCCGAGGCTCAAGCAATCCTCCTATTTCAGCCTCCTGACTAGCTGGAACTATAGCTTCATGTCACCCATGTCTGGCTATTTTATAAGGATTAGGGTTTTACTATGTTGCCCAGGCTTGTCTCAAAATCCTGAGCTTAAGGGCTCCTCCTGTCTTGGCCTCCCAAAGTGCTAGAATTATAGGCGTGAGCCATTGTACCTGGCCTCACCCCCAGTCTTTGAGGCCTCCCAGTTGAGGCTCTGATATAATGGAACAGATCCAAGTTATTCCTGCTGTGCGAATTCCTGAATCACGGAAGCCAGGAGCATAAAAAAAAAAAAAAAAAGTTGCTTTAAGCCACTAAATTTGGGGATTATTTATTAGCCACAGATAACCATCACAGTTACTATTTATATACATTAGATTACTAAATGCCTACCAAATTATGAAACTGTTATTACTATGCCATCTATGCCAGTAGTAATATTAAGTCTTAAGGTAGTATGATACATTTTTATAAGGATGCCCATCAACTAAATGATGAAGCTGAAGTTTTAGATCTTTTTGACTTCAAATCTATGTATTTTTTACTATCCAAGGGGAAAATCATTCTTATGTCTTCAAGATTTCATTTTGAAAAGTGTGAAGACCCAGCTCATTATGTCAGGCTAGCCTTGATTTTTCTTATGTCCTCAGAAGATGGTAATTTTCACAATCAACCAGAGCTATCAATGGCAAATGTCTTACTAAATTCAAGGAGGCTGAAATGATCAAGCCTCAGGTCTATCAGTGAAGGCTGCCACATGATTTCCTGTATATGCCCAGCAATGCCTGACTTAGGAAGGGTAAAACACAGCATTTGCCCAGCTAAAGTGATCACACTCCAAATGATGTAGACAAAAACACTGCCTGATTCTTAGCCCGCATGCTGGGGAATATTTGCAGTATGTACAGAGACCATCCATGGTATCTGGTGTGTGTGCGTGCGTGTGTGTGTGTGTGTGTGTGTGAGAGAGAGAGGGAATGTTCAATTATGACCAGTAGTATCGTGTAGCCAGACATAACAAGCCATGGCATTACAGGTTAACAGGTTCCAAAGAAATAATGAGACTACTGGTATTGTATTTGTTTAGGTTTTCTGCTCAGTGCTTACCATTGCCTACAGAATAAAGAATAAAGCCCAAACTCCTCGGTATGAACTAAGTCTGCATCACCATCAGTCTTAATCCCCACGGCTCCTTCTCCTGCTCCTACATCCTACTTGACACTTGAAACAAGTACTTCTTCCTCTGGAATTATTTATTTCTATTTGTAGCTCTGTGTACTAAGATATACTTAAGACCAAGGAATGTGTATCTTGTTCATCTCTGAATTCTTAGCACTTTACTCAATGCCCAACAAAGAGGTTACCAAAAGGTGTTTGTTGAATTAACAAGTGAGTCAAGACTCAGGGTTTTTTTGTTCATATTCTGGACATAGATGATTGAATTTCTGGGACAATGACCAATTATTCTGATCTGATAAAGACATCTGTACTTTAAGAATATGGTTCCTAATAACTCATTAGGTATTTATAATTCCCCATTTTTAAGCCACTTACCCCTAGAGTCGATTATATAAAATCAAGGAGAAAGGGGTGTTTACGCTCAGTTCTTCTAGACAGCCCCCTTCAGGGGCCTTGGACACTTCTAAAAGTGACCTCTGGGGTAGACTCAGAGCAAAGGGGTGAGGCACTAACTGTGGTGGCTACAACCCACATGCACAAGTAATCATCAAGTTTTAATAACTGTCTTAGTGGTTCTTGAATCTGTCTATAACTCCTCTTCTCTTCTGTTAGTAAGCTAGTTCAGACCCACATTAGTTTTTGCTTGAATAACTACCCAGCCATCTGTGGCCACTAAGAGTTCATGTACTAAATGGGTATTGGCACATTTACTTATTTCTTTTAATCAAATGAACCTGATTCTGAGCATTCATCTGATTCAGGTCATGGGGGAAAAAGAATATCACAATTACTGTAACACCCTGGTCTCCCAGGGCCACATGTGAACCCAAAAGTCTTAAACAGGACTCAGAAAATGGACAATCACCCCTGATTTCAGTCAATCCAGGAGGGTTCTGATATCCTCAAGGTAAAGATCACAGTGATCCTTTCAAGTCTGGCAGTGGTGGGGGAATCTTCCCTGTAGCTCATGAGAAAGACTGCAGCCAGCCCTCGGGGCACCTGCTACCTGCTCATACCGTTACTGTATAGGGGCAAATACTTGCACATTTTTTTGTTTGTTTGTTTGCTGGGAATTGTTGCCTTTTCCTTTTTTATTCTCATTTAAAATATTCTCTCTCCCTGCTTGGTGGTTTCAAAGACACTTAGTATAACCTCTACAAAAACTCTGAATTTAGAAAAACACAAGCCAGAGAAGAGAACATCTGATTATAACTCCTTGAAGTCCTCCCCTGAGGCAAATAGGTAAGAAAAGACTGCTACTTTAGTGGAAGTGCAGGGAGGAAAATGCCAAAAGAAAAATGCAACATACTGTAATATTCCAACAATTATATTTTCATACTTGTAACTGATCTCCAGGTTTATATTTGAAACTGGTTCCTCCATACCACTGTCAGAGTAATTTTTAAAACTAAAACTCTTTTTTTTTTTTTTTTTTTTGCTGAAAATTCTTTAAGGACTCTGAAAAGCCTTATGAAGACATAAAAATAGTTTGGGCGTTAGGGATCCCTCTTCTTTTCTTTCCAAGGCTTCTCTTACTACCACCACTGTCCACAAACTTCACTGTAGATATTCTGAATTAGAATCGTCCCTTGGTATCCATGAGGGATAGGTTCCAGAACCTCCAGAGGACACCAAATTCCACAGACGCTCAAGTCCCTTATATAAACTGTGCATATAACCTACGCTCATCTTCCTGTATACTTTAAATCATTCTTAGATTACTTCTAATATCTAATACAATATAAATGCTATGCAAACAGTTGTTGTATTGTTTGGGGAATAATGACAATTTTAAAATCTGCACATGTTCAGTACAGATGCATTTTTTTCTGAATATTTTGAATCCTCGATTAGTTGAATCCATGGATGTGGAACCCAGGGATACCGAGCGCCAACCGGATTTTCTCTGCTTAGCATGCACCTCGCCTCTCATTTTGCCTGTCAGGGTGCAGTTTCGGTGTCACTCTCTCTTTGAGAAGCCTTTTCTAACCTTTCCCTGCTCCCAGCTCTAGCCCCAGAAGATACCTTTGTTGTATAAACCCATAATATCTAAAGCGCATCTTTATCTTCTGTATTATGCTTGTTTATTTTCTTATCTGACTCCCTTGGGCACTCTTGAGATAGGAACTATATCCTTTTCATCTTTAAATCCTCTTGTTTTAATACTTTAAAATGTATTACATATAATGAAAAAGAGAATATCAGAAACAATTCTGTAAAAGACAAACTATAAATTCTGTGTGAAAATTTGTATTTTATCTCTCACTTAAATGAGTTTGATCAAGATAAGTATAGGATGAGTAAAATAATGTATTTTTTTAATACAACTCCACCTATCCAGGTCTCAGCCAACTCTCAATAAATGCCTACTTTTAAAAATGAGTGAATGGTTTCATATAGCCAAAATAATCATGAAGAGGCCTTTGTAATTTATAGAATTGAAATATTGCAATTATGCTGGCAATGGTTCTCTGAGCTCCATCATGCCAATTCCTCATCTTACTCTTTATCTGTTGTGATCCTGCACCCTTGCCAGAGCTGGCTCAACAAGAATCGGCACCTGACTAGAATGCAGCCACCCAGAAGCTGGCTGCAATCCACCATGTGGCCTGACATGGCAGCTGCACTGAAAAGGCCTGCCCTGGGTCACATGACAGATGATCTAGTCAGATTCTCTCCCGGGAATTTTGACAATCATTCAAAGACTGAGTAAGTCAGAGCAGAAAGAGGACTCTGCTGAGTCCTCAAAATGGCAGAGCACTAGCAAAGGGAATATCACATCAGATGACCAGAGTTCCTGAGGGCTCCAGAGCTGCTGCTGTGGCCTGAACTCAGGATGCCTGGCTGTACAGCTGTGCAGTCTGCTTCCTGGAGTTTCCTATCTTCCAGGTTTCCTTTAATTAAACCTCCCATCAACTGAGCCAAACATAGCTTTGTTCCTTGCACTCTAAAAACACCAAACAAATACTTGAATACAAAGTATACAAGCAGGGCATGGTGGCTCATGCCTGTAATCCCAGTGCTTTGGGAGGCCAAGGTGGGTGGATCACCTGAGGTCAGGAGTTCGAGACCAGCCTGGCCAACATGGAGAAACCCCATCTTTACTAAAAACACAAAAATTACCTGGACGTGGTGGTGGGCACCTGTAGTCCCAGCTGCTCAGGAGGCTGAAGCAGGAGAATTGCTTGAACCTGGGAGGCAGAGGTTGCAGTGAGCCGAGATCATGTCACTGCCCTCCAGCCTGGGCAACAGAGTGAGACTCTGTCTCAAAACAAAAAACAGAAAACAAAAACAACAAAGTATATGAGGTCAGGGACTTTATTGCTCTCAGTTACCAGTCTACATCCAGTATCTAGATCAGCGTCTGCTCATAGAAATCTTAAATATTTTACTTAAATATTCGCCAAATGAATAACACATTAATTTGGTCAATTTTCTAAAATTTGAAAATTGAATCCTATTAGACTGAGTTCTGGGGTCTGACAACCTATGTTTAAATAGGAGCTTCTGCACTCAATAGGCTTGCAATTTGACTCCTCTTCCTTCGGGTTTAGTTTCCTAACACGTAAAATTGGAAGCCTAATTGCTGTGGCTGGATATGGCTTGTTCCTGGCAAGACTCATCGAAATTTGATTTCCAGTGTGGTGGTGTTGGGAGGGTGAGCCTAGTACAAGGTGTTTGGGCCATACTGGAAGATCTCTCACGAATAAATTCATGTCCTGTCTCAGGGGTCAGTGAGTTCTCACTCTTTTAGGAATGGATTAATTCCCACAAGAGCAGGTTGTTACAAGGAGTCTAGCCTCCCCCATTTCTCTCTTTTGGAAAACTCTTGACAACTGATTTCTTTGCACACACCTGCTCCTCTTCTTCTTTTAACCATGAGTTGAAGTAGCCTGTGGCTTTCACCAGATGCAGCTGCCCGATCATGAACTTTCCAGCCACCAAAATCATGAGCCAAATCAATCTCTTTTCTTTGTAAATTACCCAGTCTCAGGTATTCTGCTATTGAAACAGTAAATGGACTAAGACACTAATACTCCCTACCTCGTAGGTTTGTTTAAAAAATAAGATGAGAAACTGTAAGCAGGTATGATGCCTGGGATAGAGCAAAAAGTCAAGAAATTGTGGTTAATATAATATTATCGTTTAAAGCTAGTTTTTCTACACATATAATTACCTTGGATAAGATCATTTTTACAGAGGTGGTAAATAGAATTTTACAAGGTAAAATACAGAATAAAGGCCAGAAGTCAGAAATGCTGGGTTCTAATCCTTTTCCTGTCACTACTGTTCTCTGTGAATTTAGATAGGCTAGTCAAATTTTGGGTTCCATATTCGTATTTATTAAATAGGCAGGGGTGGAAGCTAGATATTCTGTAAGATCAATTTCAGCTTTAAAATTCCATTACTTTCTTTGTTAGTCCATTTTCACACTGCTATAAAGAAATACCTAAGACTGGGTTATTTATAAAGAAAAGAAGTGTAATTGGCTTATGGTTCTGTAGGCTGTACAGGAAGCATACCAGCTTCTGCTTCTGGGTAGGCCTCAGGAAATTTCCAATCACGGCGGAAGGCAAAGGAAGAACAAGGCACTTCATATGGTTGGAGTAGGAGGAAGAGAGAGTGGGGAGATGCTACATACCTTTAAACAACCAGATCTCTTGAGAACTCTATTATAAGGCAGCACCAAGGAGATTGTGCTAAACCATTCATGAAAGATCCACTTTCATGATCCAATCACCTCCCACCAGGCCCCACCTCTAACATTGGGGGTCATAATTCAACATGAGATTTGGGTGGGGATACATATCCAAACCATACCAGTGATTATACATAAAAAGAGCAGATTCAGTTTAATTCATATTGTTACTTATTAACATCTGTGATAAAAATGTTGTTTGGGGAATGATGATTGATTCAATTGTGGTTTGGAGATTTGCTTTATTCAGGCACATACCATGATGGTGAAGAAACACACAGACTAAGAACTATTTGTATTATAAAAATAATTAAATCACATGCAATAACTAAATTATTTCCACACTCAGTGCTATGTTCATACACTGTGTTCAATATTAACTGCTATGGTATCTTAAATAGATTTAATTGACCAATGAATAATAATTAAATCTACTAAAGCAATTGGATTGAGTGCAGATTAATTTGGACAAGAAAAAAGTATATTTGCTAATTCAATTGGCTTCCTTTTCATTAGTATTATTATTTTTTAAGACATCTTATAATTCAAGTGGGCAAAAAACAACACTTTCCTTAAAATCAATCTAATTTTGATACCACAAGTGCTAATTATATTTATGCAAATCACAAATGAGTCCAGTTGGGGCTGTCCCTATTTAGAGGAGTTGACAGTTCTCAGGGCCTTAGTTCCTGGGGAGATTGCTTCAGCTACTAATAAACAGCTCACATCTATTGCTAAGGTATTCATTCATCCCATTTACATGATGTCCTCGGGTCCCTGGCTCTGCAACTTTTGATCATGCTAGAGGAAAGGGGCCCTTCACAAAGCTAGGAAACAAGGCAGCCATTTCCCTCTGACTTCTTGCCATCCCCTCATGTGAAGCCAGGATGACATCAGTCTTCTGCTTTCCTAGCCCACAGATTACTGGCTCCCTGCCGACTCCCAGAACCAATACTAATGATTCCCTCAGAAACACTATTATTTCAAATAATCCTTTCAATGACTTTAGGTCTGTGTAAAACAAAAGCCAGGAAGTAAAACTGGTGGTTACTCCTACTTCCACTCTGCCACCACCCTGCCCTTACGCAAGGGAGCATCCAGCATCCTATCTGCCAAAAAGGGAGAAGGAAAATGCTGGGAGACAAACACAAATGAGTGTCTCAAAAAATGCTTCTGCCACACCAGGCGTATATCCACGAAGTCACTTCCTTCACAACCTGTGGTTACATTTGTTTAAGGTTCTTCTCAAAGCCGTCTTTCCTTAGCTTCATCATTTTTAGAATCATTTTGGCTGAGAACTTTGAAAATGCCTGGGACCATTGAGCCAAAAATTATGTCATCAGATGTGTCTTATTTTAATACTACAGTTAGTTATTTTATTTACAACTACTTTACCAAGCACTTACATACTATGTATCAACTGGTCACTGTGACTACCCTTTAATATATTTGAGCATTATTAATAATATTTCTAATACTATTTATAATAAAATAAACACATAACAAAAATACTAAATGATTTTGCACAATCTCAAAGTTATTAAGGTACGGAAACAGAATTGGGATTTTTGGACTCTGGCTCAACCCCCTTCACCTCTGTTTTTTTATCTTGTCTCACGAGGCCATTGGCTCACTCACAGAAGAAATTGAATGAGCTAACCTGTCAGGATAGGAGTAACTCAATTTTACTTGACTGAAGATAAAAGGATGCCCCATTTATTAGACATGGAGAGACACAAAGGATATGAGAATCAAACAATGGCAGGCAGCTGATAGACCAGTATGTGAAGTTTCTCTTCCAAATATCCATCTTTGTCATCTTCCCACTCCCACTTGAATTAGCTTGTTATAAGCATTTTTATTTATTTTTTCTAATACCCTGAAGGTGCAAACTGTGGAAAGAAGGTATAAGGAAAGCTTCTTAAACAAGTAAGGTGGGATTTCATTAAAAGCTTAAAGCATAAGCACCAAAATCTTAAACTCGAATGGTTGTTTCCCCATGTTATAGTGTTGTGTACATATTTGTGGAGTCTTGATTGGTACCCAAAGCCTCCCATAGGACATACCCCTATGCATCCTGAACCCCTGGGACTCTTGAAAAAAATATCTTTTTCCTTTCTCCTCCTCTGTCCTCTCTTCACAGATAGGTAATTGTGTCTCTGCACTAGGGGACACTCCCCTCAGATGCATCCTCCAAACTGGAAAGAGTTAATTTTCCAAACCTTAAACTCTTTGGTTTAGGATTGGGCTCAGGAGAAGGGAACTCAGAAGCCCAACATGCCAGCTAAAGACTCAAGTTTTTTGTTGGTCAGGCTTTTGGCTTCCCTCTCCCTGTACGAAGTGGTAAAAGGCCTTGGGATTTTTGAGCATTCCTTACCCCTTCTTTGTTTTGTTTCAATGCACGTTTTCTAATAACCTGATTTGTCTCTTCTTGCCTTCAGGCCATCAAACTCCAAACGGTCATGCAACCGGAACCTTGGATGATGGCCCCTTCTGCTGGGAACCCTTAGAGAGGCCTCAGAGGGAGCTCTGACTGCAGTTTCCCCAAAACAGCGCCCCCTGTCAGCAGGAAGCCGTTAATATTGGTCTTCGTCCTTATCCTTATCTTTATTCTAGTGGCAGTTAGATGTACTTCTTCAGAGGGAGGAATGAGACAGCCAAGTGGGAGGGAGTCCTTGGAGAAACTCCAAGCAGCCTGTACACCAGGGTGGAGCCACAGAATTTCACATCCTTTGCGGTGGGGAGGAGCCGGGCTCCTCCTTTTCCTGTGTGGAAACTGGGATTCAATCTGCTGGGCAGGAAGTGCTCCAGCAGGGACTCTGGCCTTGTGAGAGTCCCTATTTCCTCCTGTTATTCCTTTTCACCCAATAAAACTCTATCTTACTCACCATTCAAATTGCCTGCAAGCCTAAATTTTCATGGCCATGGGACAAAGGACCCCATCTTTAGCTGAACTAAGGAAAAGTCCTGCAACAGTAAGACCCCATCTCTCTCTCTCTCTCTCTCTCTCTCTCTCTCTCTATATATATACACATACATATAGCCATTGTTTGTATAATGCTTTCATTCCTTAAAACAAGATGCTTATAATTTGACTGGATTATGTTCTGACAACAGGCCTGTAGACTTGTTGAGGCCTATAGAACCAGTTTACTCCTTGGTTCCTCACCCCCAGCCCCATGACCTACTGCCATTTTCCACCCAGCCTATCTTGGAATCTCTGTTACACCTAGTAGGCATATCCTACTATTTCCTGGATTTTCTGAAGATCACGTCAATCAAGTTAGAAAACTTTAGCAACTGAAGCTTTAGAAGTGGTTGCAGGGACAGTGGGGAAGCCAAAATCTGCTTTCATTAAAAACCTCAGGTCTTCTTTGAAAGTCTTCCATACACATGTGAGGAAACCTGAGAGTACAGACATAGCATTAAGTGATAGTGATGCATAAATCTATACATATGTACATAACATTAAGTCAGTGGCCCAAGTGGGAATCCAATTACATGATTTTTTTTTCTACCCATCTGCCTCTCTCACTTAGGATGAAGGAAGAGGATGAGAATTCTTTCTGCACTGAGTCCTCCTCTGGGGCCTCATTCAGGTGATTCCTTTTCAACATTTGAGTATCCAAGGTGGCAGAAAAAGGTATTCAGGTGGTAATTTATGTTTTGCTTCCTTTGTCGTGGAAGAACCAGGGAGATTAAGAGCTGCTTGTACTTTGTTCTCTGTTTTTCCCTCTGCCATTCTAGAAGGTAATGCCTTTGTGTTTTCTTATCCTATGGGCCTTTGCACGTGACCATCTTTTTAGCTTTTGTAAAAGTCTAAAGTAACTGGAGTGCTCCTGGTAAGCATAACAAGGAACTCCTTCTTTGGTTGGATAAGAGAGCAAGAGAGGGAAAAATGTTTGAAGCTAGGTAGTGAGTAGCATTTGGAGACCACAACTATTGCTTACAGGGACTTGAAACAATGGCAACATACCTAGAGAGGATGTGTACATAAGACACTTAGGAAGGCTGGACTTTAGCTCCCTGCCTTGGCAATGTTCTCCTTATCCAATAATAGAATAGAAGTAGGAGGACAGAAGTGGTAGTAGCTATCACACACAATGTAGGGCTGAATAATGAACTCATGATGGCAGTCTGTGTGGACTGAAACTGGTGTGGTCATTCGTGAAAGTTTTACTCTGCTGAAGCCACTTTGGTCACTTGGAATCTTCTAGAAAGACTGATGTGAAGTTTACCTTCAGAGCAGTGAAAAGCAAGCATAAACTTTCTCACATGCCTCTATATGCAGCTGCAAATTCATATCCACTGTACTATGTTACCACCTTGAAGTTTAGTAAGAGACTTGACTTCGTATTACCACCAAAATGCCTGGCACCCTGTCATCTAAATGCTTGGACCATAAAATCTCTGAAGTTGGTATTGACATAGCTACATTACTTCTACAGGAGAGAAATATTCATAGCACCTACATTTTCTTTTGTTTTTTAAATTGTTTCCATGCCAAACATTTTCCCCTCTCTTGTCCATCTAGCAGAACAGAGAAGAGGACTGGAAGCCCAAAACTCGCGCTGTAGCTAACAAATAAAATTGCCATTCAGAAACCTTCACATTGGGATTGTTCAATTCTAACACACAGCTAATAGGACTTTGATTATTCTAAATTATAACTTCATAAGGTAAAATTATTTGTGAATGAATATTGTGGTAAACCCTTTCATGAAACGAAAAATCCCTTTAATGTTGGGGGAAGCATACATCTATGCTCATGTAGCAGTTTTTTTAAAGAGATTACACCATTGTGTAATAAAACTTTGGAGTATTTAATTTTAAAAAAAGCAACACTAATGATGTCTTTATTGGAATGACAAAATCGAAGGTGAACTTGGGCCTGTCAGTTTCTCAATATCACTTCTCACGACAAGTAGCTATACACCAGGAAAGAGCAAGTGTTGTCCTACGAGGTTGAGAAAAAGGCAGTGAGGTGCTTGGCAGGCTCTTCTTTGATGTTATTCTCTTCACTAGGACCAAAGCTCACACCAATGGGGGATGGAAGGCATTAAAGCAGGATCCTTTAGCAACTGAAGCTTTAGAAGTGGTTGCAGGGACAGTGGGGAAGCCAAAATCTGCTTTCATTAAAAACCTCAGGTCTTCTTTGAAAGTCTTCCAATCTCCTGTTTATAGCCTGATGCACCTAATTTGATCCCTGTCCAGTTACTCTTTTTGCTACATCACTATCCTAGTTTCATTTGTTGAACAAACAAATAAATAAACAAAGGCATAATTGAATGACCTAGCGTTTTCTTATGATGGCTGAGATTATAAAAGGAAAAAGAAAAAAATAAGAAATCTCTAACCTAAAAAGTCACTTAGGAGGAATTTATTTATGAATTTTTTTGGCAGTTATGAACACTGTATCAAATATAATAAATAGTTAAAGAAGATAGTGTTTTCATTTGAATGGCCCTGACAATGTTGAACTTTACCTGAGCCCTTTGCTCCTGGAAAGCAGAAACAGAAATCCCACCTCCTTTTCTATTCTGGGAAATTGCTTCCTATTACAAACCTCCTGTCCCTATATGACTCAGGTAAGATGTGAGAGTGAACCCCTTGTTACCTATGACAAGCCTCTTCAAATTCCTACTCTGTGCCTCATAAATGATTAGCTTCACCGTTTGTCCCCACTGAACCATCTTTGTAGAATGATCATAAACAACCAAACTTTAGTCAGGCTTTTCTCTTTCCCCAAGGTCTCCAAACTTTGGCCCACCCTTGAGCTTAAGGAAGAACTGTAGAGCAACCTCCTTAATGGCCTCTTCTGAGAATCAGCTGCCAGAAAAAAAAATTTTCTGCTCAACTGTCTGATCATGCCACATACTCATCCCATGCCACACCACATGATTTTTTCCAACCTTGTTTATTCCCCTCTGTAAAAGAAAAGCCTTTTCTACCTGACTTTTGAGACACATAGATCTTATGGTTGGGGATCTCACTAGCGCTATAGTCCTTCTTTCTTTATTGCAATAATTCGCCTTCCCATATCACAAATCCCCCTTCTCTTATTATGATAGATTCCTTTACATTACATTAGTTCCCCTCACACATTGCAATGGACGTTTTGAATCAAATCTTTCCTTCCTAAGTTTGGGCTAGTTCTTTATTTGACAACCCTCATGGGTCAGCTAATGCTCAAGATTAATCATCTGAGTGAAACTTTCAGTGAGTTGAAATTAAACCATGTATAGTAATTCTATGAACTTTAGCAAACATTTAGGAAAATTGAATTTACATTGATTGTTATTTTCCCTGAAGCATTCAAAGGGACATAGTAACAAAAAATCTGCTTCATTTAAGGGTGCGATAAAAATCCGATTAAAAAAAAAAATCTGGGGTGGGCATAGTGGCTCATCTAGCACTTTGGGAGGCTGAGGCAGATAGATCACTTGAGCCCAGGAGTTCAAGACCAGCCTGAGTAGCATGGTGAAACCCCATCTGTACAAGAAATCAGAAAACATAGCTGGACAAGGTGGTGTGTTCCTGTGGTCTCAGCTAACTAGGAAGCTGAGGCAGGAAGATCACCTGAGCCCAGGAGGTCAAGGCTACAATGAGCTGAGATCACGTCACTGCACTCCAGCTTGGGTGACAGAGTAATACCTTGTATCAAAAACAACAAAAACATCTGCCTCCACCTGGATTT
Organism: Pan paniscus; assembly: GCF_029289425.2. Classification (NCBI taxonomy): domain Eukaryota; kingdom Metazoa; phylum Chordata; class Mammalia; order Primates; family Hominidae; genus Pan; species Pan paniscus. The sequence goes on along the minus strand of NC_073262.2, from coordinate 113,958,998 downwards.
TGAATTATTACAGGAATACATGTATTTTAAAACCTAATTTTATTTCCATTGCTTCTCCCACCTTATTCTTGGACTCTTGCTAAGTGATTTTGTTTTTTATCTGTGAAATCCCCCCAAAATAAGTGCCCTAAGGATTTCAATAGTTCCCAAGAACATATAATGATTGTTATTAATAATAATTATTATTGTTAATTATTAAAAAGATAATTGGACCCAACACAACCCAATTATTGACAGTCTTTGCCTCTGTTCTTTGAAATTAGTGATACTGAGAAAGAAGGGTATTTGAAGACACTTGGCTTAGTTTTGGTAGCCATAGTTACTATTTTTAGATTAATTGATTAAATTAATTTTACTTTGTAAGATGGCTTATCAGTGGATAGCCAATCAGTGGATAGCTTCTGCTGGTACAGAAATTAATTTTACTTCATAAAATGGCTATGGAAAGATGACAGTTTCTAGTGGTGGCAAAAAGCATTTTGTGTTTTAAGGTCCCCACACATTATGAAGAGAGGGTGAAAAGAAAAATAATATGGGTATAGATATAGAATCAGAGGTTAAGAGGACCTGAAAGTATAAAGTAAATATGGTATTTGTGTGTGCACATGTGACTGTGTATACACACATATATAGCAGTGTATATAAGTATATATGTGTATACATATATAAAAGGTTTCTTCTTCTCAGTTTAATAGTATAATAAATATATATAATCTTTAATTATTTCCAGGCAATTCTGCCAGTTTACACTTAATTATGGTTTTAAATAAACAAAGTACAACAACCACATTTTCTATTTCTTAGCAAAACACAAAAGCAAGTTCTAGAGGCAGATTTAGCCATTTGATTTATTATTTTAAGCAAAGTATTCATCAGGGTATCTGCTTTCATAAGTAATTATCTATAAAATAAATATATTAGATTTGATGATAAAGAATATTAGCAAAGCATTTAAGAAGCAAACTTTCTTTTAACTTCACCCTCTACACTTTTTATTTATATTTCAAATATAAATAAAAGGCTTGGCAAGTGGCTTATGCCTGTAATCTCAGTGCTTTGGGAGGCCAAGGCACGAAGATCACTTGAGGCCAGGAGTTTGAGACCAGCTTGGGCAACAGAGCAAGACCCTGTCTCCACAAAAAGTAAAAAATAAATAAAAATAAAAATAATTAGTCAGGCGTGGTGGCATGTAGTTGTAGTCTTAACACTGGGGAGGCTGAGGCTAGAGGATAGCTTAAGCCCAGGAGTTCAAGGTTACAGTGAGCTAGGATTGCATCACTGCACTTCAGCCTTGGTGACAGAGTGAGACCCTGTCTGTGAAAATAAATAAAGAAAGAAATAAGGTGTGACTTTTAGGAATTTAATATAAATGCCTAAGATGGCAGAAGGCTTCCAGAAAATTGAAAGGATGGTAGTTGAGAGGATAAGAGGTAACATTGAGAGCCCTAGTTTCTTTATTCTTAATGTATTCTTTATGAATGTTTGATTTCACTGAGAATTAGAAACAGAAATTTGTTTGCCCTCATCCAAAAGCATAGCATAGACAAAGACCCCTGGGAAATGGTAGCATCGTAGACGGTACACTCAATCTGGGGAATAAAGGCTCTGAGGAAGGAAGCTTGACTCCAACTAGTGAAACAAAATTTACATGAGTAGTGGGACAAGGCAGTTTCAAACTCTGAGGCTCTGAACCACAAGAAGGTAGATGTCTGATCCAATCAGTGGATAGCTCCTGCTGATACAGAAAACTGCATCCAAATAGAAAGTGCCTTTTAGAGATCAGCCATTGTGCTTACAACTCACATGGCAGCAGATACTACCTTCCTACCAAGATGATACCACTCTAGCCCTACAGGGCAGCAGTGACAGAATGAAGCCTTTTTTTTTTTTTTACATATAAAACAAAAAAATCAGACTATGTTTAGCGGATGCTTTCTATATTAAGCCTTACCA